>NW_009702109.1:0-44857 GCF_000703405.1 Apaloderma vittatum
TCGCACGGCAGAGTGAATCCCCCGTGGTTAAAAAGGAATTGCGTTCCGAGAGAATGAAACAACAGAACGCGCGGCTGTCGGTGGAGGAGGATGCGTGAGTGGGGTCTGTTTTTTCCTTCAGCAACGAGCAGTTGCAAGGAGGTGACCGCGCTCTGTGCCGAAGCCCGCTGTAAGGTGCCTCTCGGTCTTGGCCGTACAACGCTGCCGGGGTGTCTTTCTCAAACAAATATTTTATCCTCTTCCACTTTCCACATCAAATGTGACTCGCCTGACAAGCAAGAGGGAGTTGAGCTCCACGCCTCCCTCATTAAAAGAGAGTAAGTAATAAGAGACTAGAGGGACCAACAAATAAAATTAGCTTTAGATTGAAAACTTCCAAATCGGGACAAGCAACCGGCTAAAAGGGCAGAATTACAAAACTTTGCTGATTCTTGACAGATTTGACAGGGTAAAAATAAAACTTGCTTGCATTCTTAACTTCAGTATTGCGTAAATACATGTTTTCTCTGAGCTTTGTAATATGCATCCATAAAAAGAAAAAGAAGAAACAGAAGGTGGTATATAATGGCATTCATTAAGGACTCAGTCTTAACGTTTTCCAAGAGTCATTAACTTCGATGGGTCAGAGTCCAAGCTGGATTTTCTTCCAGGGCTCAAAACCTTGTGGAATAAGAGAAACTGGCAAGGATCTATTCTTCAGTGCTGTTGCTGAAGAAATTACAAATTGTATCAGAGGCAGTCACTAGATTTTTTTTTCATTGGTAGGGAAGAGCCAAAAAGGAAGGGCTGAAGGAGAGAGACAGCAGGGTTCCTATCCAAGGGCTGAAATCAGAAAGGTAATTTTGACATTTTTATTTTAAAATAAGTCCTTCTGGTAATGGGATTTTTTTTTTCTTTTTCCATACTACAAAATAACCTCTCGATACTTGCAGGAAACATTAGGGGAAATGTACTGTGCTATGAAAGAGCAAAATCCTTCCCCTAATGCTAATTCTGCTCTTGCACATTTGTTTGATGACGTTCCATAGCAGTTATTAAGCACTTTGTCTCACACAGATCCGTGTTTCACTCACAGAAGTGAACACGTAAACAAAGGCATATTGTCGTGCTCCTGTTCAGCCATGATCCTCGCAGGCCAGTTAATCCAGTTTTATGGCCAGGTTATACCAGCACTGCAGCACACAGTGGCTGCACCATGACAGATAAAGGTGCAGAGAAAGGGCTGCCTAGATTAAGACTCTGCACAGCTCTAATCCTGCCTACGCTGAATATTCTCTCCGGTATCTTCCCATCTTGCCCATAGACTCTTCTCAGTCCCTCATGCCACTTCCTAGTAACCTCCTCACTGATAGAAGCAGCTTCTCACTGGGGCAGATTTGCTCCCATTACCACACCTGATTTAGCCTTTGCTCTTGCTCAGCTTCTGCACAGTTAGCTGGATCCCACAGCTGCCAAAAAAAAGCTGTCTGAAGACAAGCAGTTACTTTTTTTTTTTCACTAACCTGCTCTGTGTTTTCTAATTGTTGGGTTATAAAGAGAACTTGATTCTGGTTGGCCACATAGCTGCTCTCTCTCTCCTTTTAAAGATTGCTCTGGACCTATGTCTGCATCATCTTCTCTAGTTTAGTTTGAATGCATCTCTATCTGATGCCTTCCCCAAGGTGTCATACATCCCTGTGGCTATATAGCCAGGAAAGCTGGCCAAATCATTAGTGATGAATAATTTATCAGATAAATTTTACCTCTATTTCAGCTGTGAGTTGTCTGCAAACAGCTTGTGATTTCTGCAAACTTATTATTTGATGTTACTTACCATGTAGTGCCTGACTGTTGTCTTACTCCTGAGCAACTCACTGGCAATACCTGAATTTGAGATAATTGGACACAAAGATGACACAAGATGCTGAACACTCTAGATTCATTTCACTAAAAGACTTAAGTGGGAAACTGAGTTGCTCGGCTGCAGTCAGTGAGACAGGGCTCACACTGGTGGTTAAGAACACGCTTACATCCTCTGCTGAAACACAGCCCAAAGCAGTGAGCCGTTTGCAGGACTCTCTGTTTCTGTTCTTTGATTGGACTTCTCAGCTTTGTAGAATCACCTCTCACAGGGATTTTGTTTTAAAAATATTTTCTGGCAGTGAAAAACAATACAGTGTTCAAAATCAACACATCTGTAAAGGGAAGAAAGAATACTTCAGGATCTTTTAAAGCTCTGCAGTGTATCTGTGTCTGTTGTTTTGATTTTGATCCAGGTATCTCCTAATTCCTAGACCTCCTTGGCCTGTTCTGCTTGTGCCTGTAACCCCAAATTTTCTATGATGGCTATATTACTTTCTGAATTCTCTATTTCCTGCTAGCATTAATTCAGTAGTCTTTCAGAGACATGTTTTTTCTTTTTTTTAAGGTGAGGAGGCAGGGGATGAAAGAAACACAAGGTGGGAAGGCAGGAGGCAAAAGAAACACAAATGGCAGCATTTAAGGAAAAAGCACATTGGGAAGGAAATTATCCTTTTCCCCACACAGCTCTAGTGTATAGAGAAATTATCTGCTCTGCTCCAATTCCACTGTGCCACTCAGATGTGAATCCCAGATGCTCCTTTTCTCACACACTGTCCCTTCTCTCTGTCATGTTTTCTTCACATCAGAATTTTCTCCTCAAGGAGGCTCTATTTCTAGAATCATGTTCAGTTTAGCTTTCTCTTTGGTCCTTCAGCTACTGCAGTGGAGGCTTCTCTCTTTGCCCCTTATGCTTTTGCACATACCTCTCCATTCCTTTTGGACTGCTCAGATTGTCTCACGTTTAATTAAACTTATCTTAATGCCTCTCTCTGTTTACCATTTCTCATGTGTAATAGACACCCTTACAGAGAGACCAGCAGTCTCTCTGTTCCAGTCTCTGCAATAGTTACAGGAGTTGCAGTCTCGTTTTTTGAATGTGCTATCGATATGAACAGCAGAAGACAGCCCACGCCTCAAAAAGTTTGCAATTTAGAGAGGTTGCAGGCAAAGGATAAGAGAAAAACAGGATTAGTAACTCCTTGATTGAGGAGAAGTGAAGAAAAGCAATGTAAAGACCATGTATAGTTCCTCCGCTGTCACTGCAGACATTAGTGGGAAGGAGACCTGGGCCGAGGTGCTCTGAGGCTGTGCGGTTCAGTACTTCAACCACAGAAGCTGCTTTTCCTTTCTCTCCTGAGTTGCTCCACGCCCTCCACCTGTTCCTGTCTCAGAGAAAGGAGTCTACCCTTGCCCCAGGGCTTGGGAGCCACCAGTACCATCTCTTTCCAGTATTATGCTCTGCCCCCTCTTCAGAGCTCCTTCCTATGTGCCTTGTGAGTACTGAGCATAACGAGCAGAAGAGGAATGGAGACTGTCCATTGCATATATAGGCTGTTGTTTTCCTCTGCACGCTTCTCTGGCTGCCTTTGCTTTCTAGCTCTATTTCTGTCCCTCTTCTGTTGTCCCTGGGTTGGAGAAAGGATGACCCCAAATCTCTTTTTTTCTGAGAGTTGTCACCAATCCTCTGAATCTCCCAGCTAATGAAATTGTAGCAGGAGAGTTGTACCATCTCATAATACTCTGCCACACCCAGGTGCCACTCACTGCTCATTTGGAGATAAGAAATGGAGGACAGATGAAAAGAAACATAAAAGAAACATATGTAAAAAACAAAACAAAACAAACTGTAATTCAGAAACTTTGCATATCTTCAAAAAAGGGAGAGATAGTCACTAAGTGGACAATTATCTTTTCAGGTGGGTTTTTCAATCTGTTTCTCTGCTGCTTTGGCTGCACTTAATTTTTGTAGCTCAGTTTTTTGTATGTATTTCAATGGTTGTCATCAATGCAGCAGCTAAGCACCTTCCAGTTACATCTTATAATAACCAGTTTAGAGGATTCGGGAAATTATTCCTGTGCTTTTTTAGTGATGGTAAGCTAAGGCAGAGAAATTAAGTGACTTGTCTTCAGTTGCATGTGTGGCTGGGCAGCCCAGGAAGAGGAGCCCCTGATTCCATTGTGCCTTAATTTAAAGAGCCTGTTCAGCTTGTCATCATTCTTCTCCCGGAGATCCTCAAGGCTGGCTCCGTCTTTACCTGTCTCTCTACTCCAAGAGGGACAACAATTGGGTCCTACAACTTGATTCAGATCTCTTGGGGAGTGGGATTTGCAATTGCCTGATTCAAGTTACCCCTCAAAACTGCCACGGATCTATTTTCAATGTTCTTTTCTGCCTCCCCTTACTACAAGGGAAGCCTTACAAATACATAACACTTCTTGTTATGAGGATTATTAGCTAAGACTTGAGAAAAGCTCAGATATTATATCAAAAGTGCCTGCAGTCTGACAGACCCCATATAGAAGGACCACCTGTGTTTTGTACCTGTATGAAAAAGAGGGCAGAACTCCTTTTTATGACCAGTTGTACAGCACACTTTCTGCTGTAGACCTTGGGAATGCTTTGGTGCTGCTTACATGAGGAACCAAATTGTTTTTGACCTCAGTGAAGAGGGGGCCAAGAGGGACACATCTGACGCCTTTTAGCAACCACAAAGTTTTCTGTAGAATAGATATAGCCTACGAAACAAACACACAGCTGGAGTTAGGGTGCTTTTGAAAACATTGTCTTTATTCTCTACCTCCCTTTCTTTTAGGACAGGCTCTTTGCTTATTCCCCCTTCAGAAAGAGACTTTTCTGGCACACAGCCTAGCCTGGCTGGAGATTAGGGATTCTCTCTGCCCCTTCATCCTTGAATATTTCCTTTTAATTTCACAGTTTCAATTCCAATTGTGTAATTACATTCTGCCTACCCCAAATTCCTCTGTAATTTCAATTGGACACGGTGTCCTTCACACTCTAGGCAGAACTCTTCCAGTGCTGTGGGGCACTGTTAAAAGGCTGCCACGCTCCACTCTAGTCCCATTTCATGTAAATGGGGAAAGAGAATGGACCTAGATCCCTTTGAACTAAAACTGCTGCTCCATATAGGCGAGAGAGGGGTTGCTATAGAGCGACAAGGCAGTCTTACCCCATGGCAATACACTGGGCATTTTTTACAGCACCTCAGTCTGAGCAGATTTTTGGAGTAAAATTCTAAATCGGTCAGGAGGCATTTCTCTCCCACGACACCGTACCCTTTGATCTCAAATAAAGATGTACAGGGACCCCCCAAACCACTACTTTGCTGAATTTATGTGGCCTGAGAGTACATACTTACACCGCTTAACATGGCAAAAATGCCACAGTGATTTAATTTAGGTTCAGGGAGTTGTGTAACCATGAGGGGGTATGCAGCACAGATGCTTAGTTCACACATGCTTTACAAAACCAGGCCAATCCAATGCATTTTATGACCCAACCCCGGTATTTCTGGCAAACTGCTCTCCCAACATTTCCCCTCAATCCCCTCGCTATTATCGCTTCTCCTGCCTCATCTTGCTCTCTACTCCCTTCCTTGCTGTGGCACAGCTGCTTACTTGGGCAGTGTGCCTGCATGCTGCCCTTCATGTATCCCATTCACCTTTCATATCTCTACCACCTTCTGCTGTGGTCTTCTGTGGAAGCTTGGTGTGGAGAAGGGGAGGACACAGGTTTCGATGGGAGAATACTCCTTCTTTGCCTTGTCTTTCTTTTAGAACAGATTTCCTCTCATCATAAAAGTTCTGTGGCAGGCTCATGGAAGGGAGTTTCTCAACTGGTTTAAAGTGGTGTTCTGCACAGCTCAGCAAGGAATTGCTTTACTGTAGGAACTGGAATTATTTGGTCTTTGACTATCTCCAGCCACAAGCCACACTCTTTTCACCTTATATACATGACTGTCAGAGGAACATGGAGCTGGTTCCATAATTAGTGACAGAGTCATTTACCAAAGTTAATTTCCCTTCACTGCAGAGGTAGCCTGGGTAGTTCCCCTACCACACAATGATAAATCTGTACCTGACATAAACATCCAGCTCCTTGCTGGCAGTGCTGTATCTACATGGAGCCTCGGTCACTTTGGATTTTGTTGAGACTTCTGCTTTATATATTTGGCAGATTTGGTCCTGCTCCCAAAGGATGTCTTCATGCCTACCTTCGTGGTAGCAGACCTGAGGCTGCAGTTGGCATCTCTGGCAAACAGTAGATGGATCAGATGAGGTCAGATATACCATATTTCCGTGTTTCCTTGGTTAGCTTATACTGTTAAAAACGAGTTGTTGGGAGGAAACGGAGCATGTAATAACTAGATTTGGGTTTTGTTTGGCTTTGAGTCATAAATCTTCAAGGAAAGGAAAGAGCCATCATGTTCATCCCCAAGTTTGTCATACAATCAGCAAGGGGCAAGGCAGTAGTATGGGCAAGAAAATGAAACATGTGAAGGTACAAGTGCCAGCGGGGGGAAGTCACTGTTGCTTATTGTCAGTTTTGGTGTGACACAGAAAGTTCAGCTAATCCTCTTAGTTACAGAGACACACGGGTAGGGGGAGATTGTTATCTCAAGCAATTTGCTGGCTCTACTCCTTTTTTCCGTCGAGTTTCTTTTCGCCTAATTGAGCAGCATTTCTTCCTGGGACTGGTTTGCAATAATCCTGGGGCCTCATCTGGGAAAACACTGAAAAATATAGAAAGAACCAGGCCAAGTGAGGCAGCTATCACCATGAGTTCCTTTCTTCAGAAGGTATCAGGTTTGTCTCCAAGTGCTGAGGATTAAAACTAAGATAAAGATTCAAAGTGATACAGAACAGTCTGTTGATCAGAGCAAGTGATCACTCCGAAAGAAAGGTGCATCTCAGACATGAGCGAGAAGGATGGGTAATTAACAGCCATTCAGAAAATGAGGAGCTTGACATCTGAGGTGGAGCAGGAGATGAGAATTCCACTGGAGTGCATCAGAAATGTGTTGATTCCGCTTTCATTGCCAAAGGGATGTATCTGCGGTAAATCTAATCAAGAGTCAAAAGGTGAACAAGAACAATAATAACTGGGGAGGTTTGTTTTTATTTATCCAGGAGATAAGGATTCAACTACAGGAATAGTATGAGAAAAAGGCGCCTCTTTCAGAGCAGACAATTATTCCACCCACGCTTAGTTATCATCAAGGTTTTAATATTCTATTACTAAGGCTATTTAACAGTTTCTCAGCCTCAAGGCTGGTAATGTTTGTGCAGATTCTCTGCCAGTTGCCACAGGTGTCTTTTTACAAAAGATCTGAATAATTAACATGGGACAGTCCTAAAGATAGCCAGGAGCCATTCTGAGTAGATTCCCAGCATTGTTACTGGTGCCGGAGCAGGCTTGGTGTTGCCAGTAGGAGGACGCATTTGAAAACCATATTTGCATATGCAGAGAGAGCCCTAGTCCCTGAAGGCACAAGACTGTTTCCAGCACCATGATCTTACATCCCAGGGAAGTAAGGGCTCTGGTTCCCAAGCCTTAGTGATTCACCCTGGAGAAGGTTGAGATATTACTGTTTTCAGCAGCCTGCATTAGTAAGGTGCTGGAGGTAGTTAAACCAAAAAAGAGATGGGTCCAGTGCTAACTGCTTCAGCTTGTAGCTTGATGCACTAATGTAAATCTGATATCAGTTGATACCAATTTACTCCGATATCCTGGACTGAGGAGTACAGAAATTATGAGTTTCCTATGTATGTCACACCTAAACATCCTTTTTGATTTGGCACGAGCAAGACTGTCACTGGTTTCCAAACAAAGGAAACCTCAAAATGAATCAGACAGGAGTCATGGTGCGGTCCACCAGGTTTTTGACTCAGACACTTGGAGAATGAAGGCCTCAAAATGTGCTAGGTCTTGTACCTTCAGGTCACTTTGATGTGTTTCTAATGCACACCTGCATCATAGATAATAACTGCATTTCCTTATTTCATGTTCATATTGTAAGAATAAATGCTACAGAGGTGAAAGCATCTTCAGTTGTTTTCTTTCCATTCTTTTAGTTCTTAAAAGATAGTGATAAAATTTGATCAAAGCCAGAATCTGCATTTCCAAACTGTACTAATTTATGATTAGGTTGTGTGGAGGAGCAGAGGCAGGAAGAGGGGAAATTGTACCTGTGCTACGCGTGACCAGCACAAAGCAGCCCTTGGACCACAAGATACAAAGGGAATGCTCTGTGATGACTTCGCTGTGAGTCTACAGTGCTGCAAATAGCACAAGGAGGAGTAAGGACAGCACAGGAACTGGTGGATTCATGGGTCTGTCTGGTCCTCACACAAGTCTGTGCAGCCATCTAGTTGCATGCAGGACTACAGCATGCGCTTTAACCCTCTCAGTGATCATTTCAGTTTGTAACACTGAAAATATACAGAAAAGTCATATATTTTCAGGCACAGATATGCTTCCTGAATCCTACTCTGTAGAATCAGACTGCAGCTCTGACAGTGAGATAGTATTCCCAGTTGCAGACTGTGAAGAAATTAGAAATTTACAAAGTGCATACATAATGACTTTTTAAAATGTGTTTAATAAAATTCTTCTGGTTATATTTCAGACATTTGAGTGTTAGATTTCTGTTAATTAGAAAATGAATGTCTAAAACCTCTGGAAGAAAAAGACAGAATTGCAGCTGAATATCATGAATGAAAAAACATTCACCACTGTGAATAGGACCATCACATTTCCCAATGGCAGCTCCCTGTCTTCCCCTAATACCCCCCTCCCTTTCTCCTCCCTCCTGGAACCCATACGCATACACTATGGGAGGAATGACAGCTGTTCTTCATGGAATGACAGCCCAGGGATATTGCATCCTCCCCTAAAAAAAAACAGGCAAGGTACAGAATAAGGTCAGTGAAGGGAGACAAAGGGGTCTCCCAGAGATGGCAAAGGGTAATTTATTGACAGATGAGATAGACGTTACTACAGAAAAATATTAAATGGGTTCTTTTCCCCTGTCTTTGGAAGGGAAAAAAAGTGGGAAGGGTTAGGAAGGACAGATGCCAGAAATAGAGCCAAATTTCCCAGGAGAGGAAGAAGAAATCCTGAAGGAAATTAGGATCATGACACAGAAAAAAAATAAAACAAAAATCAGAGCATCTGAAAAGCTACGAAATTCTGTCCTAGAATCCTCTATGGAAGCAACAAAAAAGGGCAGCGGAGAAAGAACCCTACCACCATCGGCGGCCTTGCTTCAAAAGCACACTGTTGGAGAAGGAAGTGCTGGTAAAACAGAGCGCCTGATTAAAAGCCAGGGTTTGAAAAGGGCTGTCGGGAAATTACAGAGCTGTGCATGCACCCGATGTCAGCAGTGAGGAAGACTCTGGAAGCAGTAATCAAAAGGAGGCTGAGGGAGCATATGGAGCATGGAGATTTTATTAAGGACAGGAGCGAGCAAGGGTTCTCATAATGTGAGCAGCCGAGCTCAGGAGATCGGAGGAAAGAAAAGGCCAAGTCTTCTGGTGCAATAAACTGGCATAGTGCTGTCAACTTTGACAGTATGTCAGGTCCTGCTGCAAGGAAAGAACCTGAGTGAGAGGCTTAAACAGTGGATGTTACGAATATAGTTTCTCTGGCCTAGATTCCTAAGTCCCCCCCGAACAATTGCACAAAGGAGGGCAGGAAAAGCCAATGCACCACAGCACTCTTGTTGGGATTCTGTAACTCCATGCTGCCCCCAGACAAAATAGGAAGATACCAAGGACATGTTCCTAGAACTTGTGACATTAGAAGGGTTTATGATTTTCACCTGTCAGGGCCAGACTGACGACTGAGGAGTCACCAAGGAAAATTTGCACAAATATAAAAGCGGCAGAACAAAGGAAATCTGAGGGAGAATAGATTTCATTTCCATTCACAAGAAGGAATAGATTTAAACCAAACAGAATTTTAGTATGCTCCTTCATGCAAAGAACATGGTTTTTAGAGTGTGCAATTCAGTCCATGTGGTAGAATAAGGGAAAAGGAAGACTCTTTGTGTGTCCACTGTAATGTACCACACGCAGTATCTTTCTAATCGTGTCACTGCTGGCATAAATCTTGGCGAGGCATTTCCCTCAGAGCAGGTTCTTCTGCTAGTTGGCTAACGTCACCTAAAATCATGACAGCCCTCCCATTCCAGAAAGCACCCCAATCTTACAGGATGATCTGTTACCATGCTCAAGTCCAGCAGAAGCACAGGGCATAGCATTGCCCTGTGTTGGCAGCTGACTGCTTTCCAAACTAAAAGTCAGGTTACAAAGTGATAGAATTAATATTAAACACAGATTTTAAATAATCTAGGTGGGGACCATTCATCCCATCTCTGTGACTGCCGTGCTCACAGCTGAAGGTGGTACTAGCCAGTCTACATTGGATTTGAAGCTTTGGTACTCCAGAGGCGTTTGCAGTATTTTTGAGTCTTGGGAGAGGGGGTAGGACAAAGCAAAAAGGGAAGCTGGTGCTTTGCTGAGTTTTGCAGTTAAATGCGAAGGAAGTGTTAAATGCTAAAGACGGCTTGTACTTTCAGTAGGTAATTTAGCCTAGCTTTTGGCTAGAAGGGTGCCGCATGGTGGAATGCAATCTACCACACAGGGCCAGAACCAATCTGATTGTTTATGAATCATTTCTCAAACAGAAAAACATAGGTAAAGCTGCCAGTTTTGCCAGGAGTATATGCCCCATCCATGTTATAGCCTGCATTTATACTTGAAACCACCTCTACCATCACAGTGAGACCCAAATCCAAAAGATGATCTGGGCACTGTAAAATTCAGAGCAGCATATCTAGCTTTTAGGGACTCGCCTGCCTACCAGCCCTGCAGTTCTCTCTTAGGTACCTGGCTGTCCTATACAGTGCAGTCACTGCCCCAATATCACCACAATGAATGGGCAATCTCTTCAGAAAAAAGGTTAAGAAACGCCAAATACCAGGCCTGCTCCATTTTTAAGCTAGTGTTTTACTTGAGGGTTCCCCGTGAGGTAGAGCCTTACTGACTCTTTTGTCTTGGAGTCACTCTCTGAGTGGCCACAGAGTAGTCATTAACATCATGACCCCCCCTCTAAAAAAAAAAAAATTGTCTTTCAAATCAACAGAATGATCTGACAAGCCTCATACCCACATCATTGCTAGATCTGACTTAAGATCTTACTTAAGAAATGTGATGTCAGTGTGCTTCAGGGAGGCTGAGGAAGGCAAGCTGAGGGATATGGGACCACCACTTCTGGCAGCGGTCTGCAATTATACTGGATTATAACGGATAAACATGAAACTGCAACAAAGCACTTTTTTTTCCAGCCTGTGCTCACAGCCCTGAAGTCACTTATATCAACCTTATCCACAGACAAAACATAGCCCGTAAACAGCAGGTGACAAAAGGCAGAGAATGGCCTTTTCTAACTCAGTAGTTCAGTGTCTGGGCCATCTTGGAAGACAGTGCTTTAATGCACTGAGAGAACTTGAATCTGTGTCAGAGGAAGTGTCAGGCTCTTTCCCGATGCTGTTGGTTATTCTGGAGTGAAAGGGTCACACATCAACTGTTTCTCTTTGAATTTAAGTATTCATTGGGCCAGAAAGACTGAGCACAACTTTGCAGGTTAGCAGTCAGGAGCCATGAGCTGGGAGGGGAAATGCCTGCACTGATGTACGCTTAACTCTTTCACGTCACATGTTCTCTGGAAAAAGGCCTGAAACATATGTCTGCCCCTCTCAGGCAAACGCCTTAATCACCAGTTTAGAGAGTCCTGCTTGTGCTCTCGGGAGGCCAGTGGGTATTTAATTGTAACACACAGAGCTGAGTGATTGCTTAGGGAGAATGACTTTGTTAGCAAGATGAGTTTAGCCTGTTCTTTTGAAATTTTCTGCAGACTTCCTCCTCTGCAGCATTCGTGTACAACACTGGGCTCCATTTCTGGGTCTCAAATACTGACAGACACAATCTCTTTCTCCCAGCTTGAGTCTGCTTCGTTCATCTAATTTATAAGTCTTTTAGGGTACAAATATATTTTCTTGTGCTGCATATAGTACATAATGCAATGGGGTCCTGGCGCTAGTTAAGACCTCCAGATACTAATGCAGCAACAGTAAATAACTGTATTCTTAGCCATTACTAAGCCTAAAAGGATGCAGAGAAATAAAAGGTCATAAAGGGGAAATATTTGGAAGTGTTGAGTATGGCTATCACATGAAAAACACTCTCTGCACAAAGGGCAGGAAAAGCACAGCGTCTCCCTGCATCAAGGTTGGAAACGGTTCTCCGGCAGAGCTCTTCCGTAGCATTACGACAGACAGAGGTGGCCATGCTGTTTGTGAAGAAGGTTTGTGGTCTTAAAGGTAAGCTAAACCACCGGTTTAAAATGCCCGTTCTTTGTATGGCATGAAAAATGTAACAATTATTGGTGAAAAGGGAAAAAATGAAATGAAGGCAAACGAATTATTGTTCTTTTTTCCCTATGGGAAAAATACAAAGCCGAGGTTATGTTCTTTATTAACTTCAGCAACCAACGCTGAAAAAAATCTTTTGCACCTGCATATAGAAAATACCTATTTTTGAAATTCAACATTTGTACTTTTCCCCTAATTGGACTAAATTTTTTAAAACATGAGACTGACTTGTAAGTGCTTTTGCAGTCAATAGCTATAATTTTTTTTTTTTTTTGTAAAATAAGAGACTATTTCACTGAAAATTTCTAGGAGAAAATCATTTCTATTTAGCAGTAGCATTAAAGCCCTTGAATTGGGCCACATTCTGCTGCCAATGCAGTTTCGGGGACACTTGGAAAATATTTTGAACAGCAGGGAAGAACAGTGATTACCACGACACAGTCTCTCAATGGTGTGAATATTGTAGGTTATTTTCCCTTTGACTGTTTATGGCCTATTTACAGTATAATCACACCAAATCAGGTTATAACATGGCTCTGGTTTTTTGTAGTGCAAATAGAATCTAGCATCATTTTTTTATTTGCTGTAGCTCCCCCTAAGAGCTAAGGAATTTTCAGGCACTGAGCAAAGATGATCTCTTCTCCAAGGTATTCGTAACTGAAGGAGAGACAAGGAGAAAGGTGATAGGAGAAATAATAGGCAAGTTCATTACAATTTCTATGCACTTGCAATAACTATATTGTTATAAACGTGGCAAAAAAACATATTCCCTACCCCCTGCTCTCTTGGCACCAATAATCAAGGCTGAGTGACAAACTGTGCCTGCAGGGGCCCAAAACCTGCCTCCCTCCATGACAACTCCTTGAGGGTTTGCAGCCCTAGAGCTAAGAGGCCTGGGGGAGAGATACCAAGCTACCACAGGCGAAACACCCATGGGTGGGCTGGCCCCGGGCTGCACAGCTGGAGCCAAGCAGCTCTGCCCTGCCCCAGCTGAAGCTCAAGTCTTGGCATTCAGTCCAGGAATACTGCTGGATACCACAGGTACATTACTGGTCCCTTGCGGGCTTGCACTTTGTGCTGGTGAGGCACGATGCATCCCACTGGTCTGTGGGGAGCAAAGTGTGTGTCCCCAGGCCTCGGCAGACAGGCTGCCAAATGCCCTGCTGAAACCTGTGTCTTTAGCTGAATTAGGACCAGCACCCGTTGCCCCAGGGGCTGGACAACCGCTTGCCGCAGAGCCACATCTCTGAGAGGTGATTTGGGAGCCTGTACGCTCCTGAGCTGTAATAAAGGGAGCTGCGGGGGAGTGGAAATCTCTAGCTTTAGCCATTAAGGCAGGCTTAAGTGGTATTATTTTCAAAGAAGTCCTTCAACATATGCTAGTGGATTTAGCACTATACGCCCCACAGGATGAAAACCAGGGGAGAACTTCAGCTAAAGTAAAAGTAAAAGAGCCAGCCTTTTTATGCAAATGTGAAAGGGGGAAATTGAAAAATCTGTTTAAAGAAGGGGGTCTCTCCAATGGGCTGTGAACTCTCCTTCTGCAGCAGCTGGACAAGTTTCCCTCATTCACTTCCCTCTGGGACCTGTGTCAGAAGGTTTAAAACAATAAAGACTATGGAGCCAGAGAACGCAAGGGATGTGAACTCAGGGATATACCCAAATCTATCAGCACTAAACCTAGACCACAAATACACTGGAAATTGGAGGGGAGGGGCTTGGTTCAATGGCCATGCTGGTGGCTGCTTCTCCCACTGCTGAGGATCCCAGTCCTGACATGATGGTTGCAGTTGATGATCGCTACCTTATAACATTTCTCATTGACACAGGAGCCCAAATATTGATGGTGGGTAAGGATGCTCACAAAGGACAGCCTCCGCTTAGTAAGCAGTTAGTTTCTATTGTAGGCGTTAATGGGAAAATCACTAACCACCCACTGGTCAGCGCTAAAATAATTCTAATGGACAGACAATCTGCCTGACCTTACTTTTAGGTTCCTGTAAGATATTTGGTATGGCTGTATTGAAGGGTTAGTGGTGGGTGGACTGGTGGGGAAAATGGGAAGTAGGGACACCTCCATCTTTGCATCAAAGTTTACGTCCTACAAATGCATCCCTGGCTGTTAATCTGTTGCAAACAGCTGTTCCTTTACCTCACAGCAAGCTAGTTAATATTCCACGATACAAATTACCTTCTGGTGCTATTCATCTTGTTACTGAATTGATAAAGGAGCTGGAAGAACAGAGAATCATTGTCACGTCTCATTTCCCCTACAATTCACCTTTATGACCAGTAAAGAAACGTAATGGCAAGTCGCGACTAATAGGAGATTACAGAGCCTTGAACACTGCCACTGAACTGCTCACTGCACCTGTTCCCAGTATAAACGATACAGTCAGTTTTCTTGATGAACAATCCTGTGTGCTGAACCAATACCAGCAGGATGCTTTGAACACCTCAGTGTGGCATCCAGGAGATCTGGTGACGTTTCAAAATCCGTCACTTGGAAAACACTGGATCACTTTGCAGCACTTTTGTGAGAAAGAAATACGGGAACTGTGGGTAATGTGGGAGTGAAATTAATCATTACTGAAGCTTGGATACAATCCCAGACCTAGGTTTTCTTTCCCTTTCCCTAGGAGCTGTTGAACTGATGGACAAATAAGTGAAAGCTGTCATTCAGCCTGCATACTGCAGAAACTCTCCATCTAGAAAGTACAGCAAACATGCCCTGGAACTTCATTAATGTTTTCACTGGTAAAGTGTTATCACCAGAGATACCATTGACAACTTCTAGAAGTCAAGAGCCTTCATTTGTCAGAGAATTTTAAACGCCACACTGGGGTATCTGGCATCGTGTCACAGAAATGTTGATGCACTATGCAATGATTAAACAAACCCACAGAAGCTGGTAACCTCCACAGCACTTTGAGACACGCTCTTTGCTCAGCTTGAGAGTATGAGCAGCTGTCTCTTATTATAAGACAGGGATGAGGACCTAGACAGGAATAGCTGGCTTTGGGATCCTAAATCCTTCTCAGGCAGTAGAAAAACAGCCTAATTTTCATCAATGTTCAATGTCTAGTAGCCCCAGATGACTCCAGTACCTTTTCAGAAATGAGTAGTGAACTTCGGTGGAAGAAAAAGCTCCCTCAGAATAGAAGAGAATAGCTTTCTCAGGACTACTCTCAGCTTTAAAATATATATATGGGGAAGTATTGATGAACAGTAGTTTCAGCCAAGAGCTGACTTTCCTAGTATGCTCGGGGCTGAAATTTCTGAAAAGCAAAAATGCTCACTTGCAAGCTATCTCCACAGCCCAGATCAGCAGGCAGCAATTAGTTTCTCGGGCACTCACTCTTCTTTCCATCTTCCTGATGGATATTTCATCTGAGTTTATGCTCTCCTCCCTCGCCTTCTCTTCACCTCTCTGCCTCTCTTTCCAATAAGGCTATGATCTGTCACAGACTCTCAATGGACAAGACCTATACATCCCATCACAACACTGTCATAGCCAGTTACATTAGACAGGCCAGGATGAAAAGCAGTTTGGAAGGGAGAGAAGCCGTCATGCTTCAGGGCATAGACTTGAACTCTAACCAAGGAAGAGAGATGAAGGAGGGCTTTGGACCAGGCAGGGAGAAAATGTTACTTAGGGCAGGTTATTCCATAATTACCCACTTAAACTTTCTTTATACCTTCTGAAATGCATCTGGCTCTTGCCAGCATCAGACAAAAGGGGTAGATCACTGGTCTAATTCAGGAGGGGAATGAGTTTCTTCGTTCTTTTTGCTGGCACACTGAGTTTATAACATTTTCTAAAACAACAATGAAATCCCTTTCCAAGCATAACCCTTGCTCTGCCAGTGATAGCCAAAACTCCTTCCCCTAGCCCCGTCCTTCACACTTCCACAAGCAACAGAGTGAGAAGCCAGTACAAAGCCAGGTCAAGATGATAAGAACAAAGCCTTGAAGACTGCTCTTAGATACCAGCTTTACTTCAACAGAAGAGGAAATTTTCAAAGAGGTGAACTCTTTCTGTCTCTCTCTCAGGCAGGAGTCTCCTGGGAGGAGAAGAAAACAGCTTTCATTTTAGCGAGTCATGATATTTATGGCCCTTTTATGGGTTTTGTTTGAAAATATAAAAGTAGACGGACTTAAATCTGTTTTAAAAGAGAGGAGATGGGAAGGGGAGAGACAGAACGTATGAAGGGCATGTGGGTCTGAATCATCTGCCCACGTTCAAAAGAAAATCAAACACCTTCTTTGTTTTAATATGGACCCCTTCTACCAGTCATGAGGATAATATCTGACCTTTTCTTGCATAGACCCTTTTATCCCTAATGACTTACAAATTTCATATGTACACTACCACCAAGAACACTCACCTTGGGATGAAACACGACAACTATTAAATTATGCAACTGCAGCACCATGCAACAGTTCAGGTGTGATTGCTCCCAGGAAGCAGACTTTCAGATCACGTCTCCTGCAGAACTGAAAGCTTTATACTGTATTCCTGAGGGGCAACTGTCAGCTTCTGCTTGCTCACATACCACTGTCTCATGTGGGCTTTTATCCATCCTATTTGTGGTGTCTGTTCAGCAACTGAGGTTGCACCCTTTTGAGAGCCTCCTGCTTTTCATATGTGGAATCTCCTCTGACCCTTTGCCTCTAGGCAATACTTTTGATCCAATTCACAGACTAAGGAGCACATGCCTTGCAAAATTATTGAGGGAGGGAAGTTTAAGTTGAAGAACTGAGGTCTGCACTTAGTTTTGAATGCAGTTAGGCCTGTGGTCATTTTATCTTCTCTGAGAGTGAACCTTCATAGGTTATGACAGCTAACGGGAAATTTCTACAAGCAAAATGTACAAAGCTCCCCACTAATTGCTAGTTTCATAAAGGCTATCGTGGCTTCATGAGTCTCTCATCTCAAACAAGGAAGGAGAGATATTCTGCCAAACTAACGGATGGCTTTCAACTGAATCCGAGTTCATCAGTATGGAGTCATTGCAAAGATCAAATTGCTGGGATGGTCCATGAAGACGGACCAGTCACACAATGTTTAATACCAGCTGGTGCATGCTGCATCTTTCTTTGATATGCTTCCCTGCAATAATCAAATGGAAGGATCACAAACAGGCAAGGCTCTAAAATTAGGCATGTTCCTGGCAGGATGTGACCTGAAGCATAGAGCTGTTTGGCCAGCTGTAAACAGCTCTTGCCACCATGGTTATTTTCTAGTATCATTCAGAAGTCCGAAAAGACTCCTAAGATATTGAGCTCCAGGTAGACGCTGTTGGTAGTTGGGTGATGCTATAAAAGTCATCAATTCTTTTAAATGTTTCTGCCTTCTAACTAGTATCACCTGCATGCTGGCTCAGTTTTATGCCTGCACACATGCCCTTCTGGCTGGAGTCATCCTTCCTTTCATGGTTACTTGTGCAGAGTCCTTGGTAAGTTTGAATCAGGTTTTAAGATTTATTGATCTGGCCTTGTCCATTCTGTGGTGTGTTCTTTGATTTAATTTAATGAAGCATTCAGGCATGTTGGCATGAAGGGTGCACCAGAAAAAATAAGTAAGTGATTGATTGATTGATTATGTAGAGACATTGTTCTCTCCATAGTTAACAATTAAGGTAGTTTTCCATTATACCCATTTGTGTCTTCCAGGGCATACACATCTTACGCTAAAAGTAAACCAATCTGCCTGCAGGTATGAATCATATGTGGAAGCAGTTACACTCTTGTATAAGGATTAAGTCTTTCTGTTTTATAGATACATGCAAATAAAATATTTGAAACACAATTCAGAAGGGAAGGTTCAAAGTACAGACAGGATGTTCCTTCTTCTGCTCTCTAAGACAGTTTTCATATTGCCATGCCCAGACAGCTTAGTATAGACATCCCTAAATATTCTTTACCCTGATGGTCCCAGGAAGAACTGAACTGTGCTTTTGTAAGCCACAAATAATGTTTTCCCTTTATGTGTCTGTGTGTACGTGCTTGTGTGTATGTGTGCGAGCACCCTGTGGCAGGGAAACAGCAGTCACCGGAAAACACCAAGCTCAGAAGCAACTGAATTGTTGTAACAGGGGAATACGTGGAAGCAACATGAAATCAGCTCCTGAGTATTTTGAAATGTACTGAAGAACAAAAGGCAGAATAGGAAAAAAAAAAAAAGATAGGATTCTTCCATTTCCCAAAAATTTCTGTTCCTAGGAGTAAGCAAAATGACAGGGTGTTCATTTAAGTAGATTATGCTAGTATTGGCAATACACAACCCAGACACACGTACTTTGAACCTCTCTCTGTTTTTCAGTGAAGAACAATGCAACAAATCTTATCGGCATTTAAATTGTTAAGCCTAGTGAAATAAGTTTGCACTTGCTGACCAGACTGGGGCAATTCACACACCATTTAGAGCTATGCTCCTATGTCTCTAAAGAACTGTTTATTTGTTACACAGTTACAATTCTGGAAGATTTTTTCACAATTAGAACAGAGATTGAACCCACTTTCATTTTTTAAATGACAAGTGAAATTCCAGAGAACAGGTAGGTAGATAGCTCTCAAAGAGATTTTGCTGGAGTACATGAGCATGCAGTGTCTGTTTCCAAGCTTAGACTATAATAATCACATGCTTTCTGCATCTCTGTTGGATTGTCTGTAAATGTAGGAGTGTCATGGATATTGTGTTTTCATGTTATAATGTCTGTATTGAATGTATTCCAGCTAAACCTTTTAAGGAAAGGCAGGCAGTGCAACACAAGTGTCCCCAAGTAAAATTTTTTTGTCTCATAATTCACCTAGCTCTCTACTACAGCTAATGCGTAAGCATTTCTCAAGGAGCTGTAAAAGAAGGAAATGATGCTAAACTCCTTTTAAAATTATCCAGTCTAAACTAGTGCCGTGTGCAATAAATCAAATTGCCTGAAAATCCTAGATGGGGTGAAATGGGCCATGGCCCCACACCTATCAGTATTACGACACAGAATGCAGCTGTTACACAGGAATAACTTATTTCTGGCACATTTCCGCTTCCTTCCAAACTTGCTTCTGCCACACTGAATTCTCAGTCTAGCACAGATATCATTTTATCATCTACATCCCACTAACGTCTCTCACCCTTTCCATTTCTCACAATCCTCTTCACATTTCTCACCAACGTGTAATTTCTGTAAATCTCACCAACTCCTTGCTTCCCACAGAGGCTGTCCTATAACCCTTCCCCAGGTTTTTATACATCTAAACAAATTACTGTATTGCGTTAACCTGTTTGGCTTACATACATATCTTACTGTCTCCGTCCAGTGTAGGTCCCCTTCTTAATTTGCCTATTGTCTTCAGATCTCTTTTTGAACACTTCTTATCTCCTAGATCTCCAGCTTTCATCACTTTCCTACTTACACTCAGATCAACATCAAATGGGTCTCTCTCTCTCTCTCTCTCTCTCTCTCTCTCTCTCTCTCTCTCTCTCTCTCGTGTATCCTTCCTTAACCTCTTTGCTTCCCACATACTCCGAGTTTCTACATTGCTCAAAGGACACTAAGGAAAAAGAGTAGTAGAAATGAGAGGCCAACTGTGAAAAAATGCAGAAGGCCATAATGAGACTGAGAGACTGAGCACTACGATGGCAGATGAAATTCAACACTAATAAACGTAAAGCATTACACATAAGTAAACTTAAAGTGTAAAATGATGATCTCAGGGATGACCTTTGCTGTAATAAATAGTTCCATGAAAATATCTCTTTGGTGCTCAGCAACAGCCAAAACCCATGTGAATTGCTAGGAGTTAATAGGGAAGGAACAGAGATTAGAAAAAAAAGGAGGTTATCACGACACAGGATAAATCCCTGCCACACCTGCACTCTGAATACTGTGTGAGGATTTGGTCCCTCATCTCAAACGTGACAAAGTAGAACTGCGAAGGGTTTGGAGCAGACTGGCCAGGATAATCAGAGACATGGAGCTGCTCTTGTATGAGGAATGAGTAACTCAGTCTGAAAAACAGAGAGCTAAGGATGGGCCTTAGTGATAGAGGAGGGTAAAATCTTATGGGGCATGTAGAAACTAACTGAAGATTATCTCGGCATTAAAGGAGGCTAGTGGGCAGCGAGACCAGAACTAAAAGGAGATGGCTTAGCATTCAGCGCAGAGTAAGCTGTGGGACTTCTTGCCACAAGAGATCACGGAGGCTAGCGGGTACAAGGCTGTAATGGCTATAACTCAAGAATGACTAGGCACCTCCATAGAAGGAAAATCTATCAAGGGCTATTAAATATAAAAATATCCCATCTGGCTCAGGAAGTCCTTGAGTTGCAAATGATGAGAAGCTGGAAGATCATGCTGGGGAAATATCACTTATATCACTGCTCTTATATTCTTCCCTAGGTATTCACTGTTGTTCTCTGGCAGAGACAGGATATTGAGCCAGATGGACCTTTGGTCTGACCCCGTACAGCCTTTCTGATGTTCCTGTGTTTATGTTCTTAACTGACTGTATGGATGCTCCTTGCACTTTCACCTTCCACAATACAATGCCAAAAAAAATCCTCCTGTCTATGGCAGCAAACTGAAGCAGAGCAAAAATATCAGTCCCAATGCATCTTTGCTGAAAAATCATCCCTAGATAAATTTGGGTACTTACCTATTCTTTTAATCTAATGTCAGACCAGTGTCATTACTGAAAAATCCTTCATTCTGCAGCTCTGGTCACCTGAAACAATCTGTGCAGACCTCTCCCCTTGCACTGATTCCCTATCTCCTTCTAAATTCTCATCTTAAAACCTGACTTTCTAGCCTGCCTTCAACCTCTCCATTCCTGTCTCTCCTGGTTATTGGTCTTATGACTGAATGCTTTAATATTTTCACCATGCAAGGTCTTTATGTCACTGTTTCATATAATTTATACCTGTGAGCTGGAGCCTTTCCCATCTCGCTTTCAAGCACAGGCCATACACTGAATGGAGTCCAAAATGATCCCCACCCCCTTATTGCTTTGGGGGTTTGGCTTTATTAACAAGGATATAAGCAATAAGAAAATAAACTTCAGCTATTTCTAAGGTTTCTCCCTCATGACTGCTCAGCCAGCATCTTAGATGGCCTCTCCCCAGCAAACCATTTTTATCTCCCTTTTACACAAGTGAACTAATAAGCCACCTACCTCAGTGAGTCAGCAGAACCCACTTAACCCTTTCTCAGAAGGGTCAAAACTCACTATCAGGATGGTTTGGCTCAGGCTTGTTATAGAACCATATTCTGCCCCTCAGTCTTGAATAATTTATTTGCGTGGCAGACCTAGATTACTGTTTAAATCAAAATGCTACCCAAACAAAGGCCGTGCTGTACAGTGCAAAATGAAACCAATTACTACATCATAGAGTGCTCATCTTTTACAGTGCAAGATGCCCCCTACAGTATTGCGGAGACAGAACAGCAGCCGGCCGTAGGAAGCGGGAGAGAGGTTTTTCAGAGGGAAAAAGCCTTTGATAAAAAAATAAACGCAGTGCCAGAAGGTATTGCACACTTCCACTTTGATCCATCGAAACTTAAGACCTTTTCTAGACTGAAATTAAAGCAAGCTCCAAACACGCATATGCAGAGTTGTTTCCCACAGAGCAACGTTACCAGGATGAAGAAAAGAGGAAAATGCCTATCCTAACACACATTGCAGAAATTCAATAGAACATCTCAGAATGTGGATCAAAGCCTGGAATTCTGCTACTTTAAAAAAATATAACTCACAGAAGTATGCAGAAACAAGGGATGCATTGTATTATGTATTATATTGTAGAAGTGCATTATAGGTCTTATAGAATCTCTGGGTGCCTGAAACATTAACAAGTCCATGTTCCTTATGTTCTTCAGAAATGTAATCTGGATTTACTCAAAAAAACCCCCAACCTGACAACCCCCACACGAGTAAAATATGTCCCTTCTCTTATTTTTCTACCCCTGTTATTGCTCGTTCACCTGATTTTGATAGTCCATTCACCTGACAATAAATAGCTATCATTTACCCTAGTCCTGGCTGTCAGAAAAAGTCGTCTTTATCTTGAGAGAAGCAGGGATAATGTCTAATCAGTGAGTTATAGATGAGAGAAATGATTCTAAGTTTAGGAAAATTGACAGCTGCATTTTGTCATAGGTAACCATTATTTAGATAGCATTGCTGATGTATGTGGCGTCATACAGACAAGAACAAAGACCAGGCCCTTTCTCTATGAAGCTTACTGTCTATGTTACACAGTTAAAACAGGGACAGGTACTAGCACAATAGTAATAGTGAGCTCTAAGCATCACAGTGGGAAGGAGAAGAGATAACAAGAAGAAGGTAAGACTTCCTGTGAGCTCAATACTGCACCATCCCTCCATTGTTGTTTTATACTCAGCTCTGCCACAAGGTTTTGTTGTTTCCAAATATGGTATGTACACAAGAGGGAACAGGTAATTCCTGAGTAGAAATCACGAGAAACTGGCCTAGGTGTTTGTAAGAGAGAGGTGGAGGATGTTGACTGGTGACAAAGAGCTGGATGCTTTGATGCGTCAAAGACACAGTGTCACACCAGCCGCACGAGTGATGCTGCGGCAGGCCTGGCAGGGAAGACCCAAGCCTCTTAACTTGGTGCACTCTGTTAACACAGAGACTGTGCTCCTTGCACTCTCTGACAAGTGGTCTCTGTAGCTCATGATACAAACATGGTTAACTGTTTGTTAACTGTTTGTTAACACCAATTAAACCCACCATCTCCTAGAAATGAGGTTGGAAGTACCACAGTCAAGAGAATGCAGTTTGTCCTTACGTGCATGGTGCTTTATATCAATGCTTTAGTTATACACCATTTTATTACGAGGCTGGTTTGTGTATCACTCTTTTCTTTTAAGGCAATCATATTGAAAATTACTACATGACAATCTGACTATAGACATATAGCACAGACTTAGCTGAGTTGCATACATAACGGAAACTGAAGTCAGTACTTCAGAAGCCCAGCCTAAGCTAACCTCAACTCCAGCTCTTTAACTGCATCAGAACATATTTTCTAGACAATATTTCTAGTCAATATTGCTGCATTTTCCCTTTGTTGACCCAAAGTTATTAGCAGGAACCAACCATACTGAAGCAGAGATGACTCCATCTAACAGAAAACAATGGTACCACAGGAATACATTCATTACTGCATTCAACTTCTAAAAAGAAGGAGGCATCTTCTTTTTTCTAGTATTTTGCTTTGCTTTGCTACTTGGTGAAGTAAAACAGTACATGTATTCCCCTGAACTGTCTTATTTCTGTAGACATTCATAAGACTGGTGCAGAAAATGGAGCCTACCTGGCAATATCTTCTCAGTGGTATAAAGTAAAACTGATTAAGAGAAGAACATTCCTCAAGTTCCTAGAAAAGGCTCTTGGCTTCTTCCATTTATGATCAAAAAGATCCTAGAAAAAACATGTCCAGTCTTTAATGAGACAAGGAAATTGAAATAACCAAAATGGGATGTGATTGGTCTTTTGAATTGAGGTGTCACCATTACTTGCTTTTGCTGCTGAAACATCGTCTGGCTCCTAATGGCTTCTAACATTGTGTTCCTACATACATTGATCATTTAATACGAGCATCTTCTTTCTGACAAACCACAAACACTTCCAAAACTTGACCTCTTCCCTTTATCGCTTTTGATTAAGAAGAGAACTATCTGCAGGAAATGCCCTACAAACCACAAAGGATTATCAGAAATATAACGATGAGTGATTCGGGGACTCTGTGGCTCTGCTTGTGTTCCTATAATCTGATCTTGGTCACTCTTCCCTTCTCTGCCGAAGCTTTGCCGTGGTTTCTTCTAGTCGGCTTCTCCAAGCAGCGATAATGGCATCATCATCCATCTCTTTCTCCTCTTCTTTACGCATGCTCCGCCTGTACTGAGAGACTTGTCTAGATGCAAATCTTTCTTCTCTTTGTTCCACTTTTGCCTCCTTCTTTCCATCTTCTTCAGACTTTGAAAAGCTCTGGGTGAACTTTCTCTTAGCTCCAAATTCAGATATGTCTGACCTGGCCTCCTCTTCACACGCCTCCACATGATGAGATCTAACTCGACTCTGAGTAGAAGGTTCAGGGGATTCAGAGTCAAAGGATGGTTCAGGTGTTCGGCTGAAACCATGCAGCTCTGGGCAATTTTCTCTGGAACTTGTTGTCTCACTGACCCTTGACCTTGTGAACTTATACATTTTCTTGTCCTCTTTTGCAGAAGCAGAGGAAAATCTTGACATAGTTCTCAGCGAATCTCCTTTTGCCTCATATGAAGAACAGCTGTCTAGCTCTTCTCTTTGGGATCTGGAGACCCTGTAACTGGATGTTTCAGAATCCATCTCTCTAACTCTGGATGATCTGCTATATTTCTCTCTAGGCTTCTCACTTTGATCATAATATGATGGTGGTTCTCTTTCTGCTTTCAGGCCACTGAGCCACTTGGTAATATCAGTCTCCATCTCTGACTTCGGAGCACCCATGTTTGCAGGTTGATTGGACAGATCAAAGATTGCATCAGTTCTGTCAAGATCTGCTTGCAAGAGGCGCCTGTGGCTGTCTGTTGTACTCTCTCTGTCGTCTTCTATTTCATTTTCCTCTCCTTTGGTCACCTTTTTTTTAAATAAAGTGCTGCGTTTATTGTCGCTGATCACCTTTTCAATTTGATAATCTGTCATTTTCTCTCTCATTTCCATTTGCATCTCCTTCTCCTTCCTCCTGAGTTTCTTTAGGTCAACATCGTCAGCAAAGAGGCTGTACAGGGGCTTACTTGTCTGTGTCCCCTTGGCGTTTGCACTTGTCCCTTCTGTCCTTGTGCTCACTGAAGTACTGCAAGACAGGAGAGACTGAGACTCAGCCCTGTGCATGTCTTGCTGGCGAAGCTGAGAGGTAGTGAGAGATGAGGCACTCTGAGCACTGAGAAGAGAAACTTTATCATCATCTACTCGTCTGCCAAGGTCTCCTGACATTACGCTGGAGGCCACTGCAGATGATGGACGGGACAGCAGCATGATCTCATTTTGCTTTTGAGCAATGGTTTCGCTGACCACGTTAGCGATCCAGTTCTGAATGCTTGCCATGGATATTGTGTCACCTGGGCCGACTGGGAGATTGGGAAGGGGTATACTTGGCGTCTGAGAATGCATTGTCCCTGTGTTGCTCCTGGGCTGTGATAAAGATGAATGATTTGTCTGCATGCTCAGTGCAGAAGCTGCATCCTCAGCACCGCTCGCAGAAGGTGCTGAGGACCAGAATGCTGACAGTGGGATACTCCCACTCATCGTACTGTCTGTCTCCCAGCTGCACATGGACTGGCTTTCTTCTAAAGTTTTCTTTGAACGTTCAAGGAGCTCTATGCGCCTCTGCCTCTTTTTAGCTGAAGCAGAATCCTCACTTTTGGCAAACTCCACGAATTCCTCCTTACTTTCACTGCCCACCTTCTTCTGCCGCTTCATTTTCCAAGCCTGGTAAGCACTCAGGTTAATATCTGCCAAATTCTTCCCTTCTGTCCCCTCCCCACCTGCCTGGCTGCCATCTTCTGCTGGAGATGGTGCAGATGATGATGGATCTAAATCCTTCTTGTGAAAGCCAAACTGGATCCTTTTGACCTTCCACCTTTCTAGAGGAGTCAGCTTGTCTTTGTTCTTTTGGCAGAAGTTGTAGAAGGAGCTACTGTCTGAAAGCACACTCTCCTCATCCACGTCCCTCTCCTTTCCTCCTGTTTCCGGGGACTGTCTCTCTCCACATCTTTTATTCTTAAAACAATACCTCTGAGCAGCTTCCTTCTCAATCTCCATAAGCCTCTGGTTCCACATGTCCCAAGTGCTCTCTGAAGACATAGAGCCTGTGCGGCTCCTCCTCATCCTGCTAAAGCTACTGGCTTCCAGCTGTTGTTTTAGGGTTCGGATCTCAAAACTGCTCACACTCTCAACATCACTGAATTCACCTGATGGGTAAGGCTTTCCTCCAATGCTGGAATCCCCATCCTCCTCCCTGTGTGGACCATCCATTTGGTATTTCTCATTTCTGCGCTGCCAGTCATGGATTCTCTGTTCTACATCATCCTCAGATTGTTCTCCCTCCTGATCCAGAAGCTTTGAAGATGTTCTTCTTCCATGGTTAACTGCTGGTTCATCTGCAGGCAGGCCTTGTTTCTTCCTCCATTCCTCATACAACTGTTCCTCTTCCTCCTCACTGATGAGGGTGGAGTGTTTGGAAGCCCTGGTAGTTTTTCCCACTGATGAAGAGCTCATAAGGCTACCCAGCAGGCTGCTGGTGTCCTCTTCTTCTACTGTGATTGAGTGAGCTTTGGCTCCCATGATGCTTTCTGAGTCCCCAACTCCTGACAGCCGGGAAGAAGTCCCTGCATGGACAACAGGACTTTGACTAGGAGTGACTTCTTCATCTCCAGTGTGCTCCAGCTCTCGTTCCTCCAACAACTGCTCATTCAGCTCCCTTAGCTGTTTCAAAAAACCATCGTTGGGGTAAATGGCACGCTTCTTTCTCAGCGTCATCAGAGCCTCCAGAATGGTCATATGGTGGTAGATCATCAGGTAAGCAGCCACAAGCACAGCTGAGCGACTCATTCCCATTTCACTGCTGACAAGGATTTTGCCTACAGATATTGAATATAAAAGTAATTAGCAATAACACAGAGAGGATGCTCTAATATATAGTACAAAAGCATTCTCTGAATAGTGTTAAAAAGAAGACAGATTATATATTTCAGTAACTGAAAACAATACTAAATATCTGTTAGCTTTGTTTTAATAAAAATCTAGACACATATGAATAAAAAGCATTAGTTTCAAAAGCTGTGGGCAGGCACATTTTAAAACACTCAAGATAGTATTTGTATTTTCACCTACATGCTTCATTTCCCCAAATAATCACAAAGCTTCTAATAGGTATTAGAAAGACAAGTGAAATGGTATTGTTTTGCTGGCTGACTTTGGGTAAGACGTTTAAGCTTTCCATGCTTCAGTTTCCCCATACGTAAAAAGGGAGATAGTAGCATTAGCCTTCAGGAAGGTATCAGGAGGATAAGCAAATAACTTAGTTTTTTATAAGGCATGTGCCTTACAGGACCTAAATACAATTTTATACTAATTTAATTGTTTTTCTGCCAGAATCCAGATCTGCTGTTTTGCAAGGTACACCCCAACAGTTACATGTAGATTGGCTGGGGGCCAGAGTCACAGTATATCTCAGAGCAGGAGAACCAAGCAACTAGCAGAAGAGAGCTGATTTTTGACTCTGAGAAACTGATGCAGATGCTTCGAACTACTGGGACTCACTGTTCTGTAAAAAGTGACTTCAAGAGCTAGAATCAAAGCTGAGGATCTGCTTTATTTCGTGGCGTTTATAAAGAAACCACCTCTTGCAGAAAACCAAGTTTTGGCACAGAAGAACTGGGTTTTTTAAAGTTACTTTTATAGCCAATTACAGTTAAAGAAAAGCTTGTAAATACGAAGACAGTGTAAACGAGGCTTTGCTAGCTTGCAAATAACTGAAATTACTGTTTCTAAATGTGTGTTAAACTCCAGTTTAATCAAACTGTTTGCACCGAAACTTAATGAAGACAGTTTAAACACCACCTCTCTGACTTCTGGTATGTTACTGTAAGTATTTACCTAAGGTACCTATTCCTACAATCCTGAAATGTCTTTTACACCTTTCTTAGCATTAAAAGTCTCAGTTGCTTTCTAAGCGTTTCAACAGTCAGTAATACCTATCTGACTTAGACTGGATATTAGGAAGAATTTCTTTACTGAAGGGGTTATCAGGCATTGGAATGGGTTGCCCAGGGTAGTGGTAGAGTCCCCACCCCTGGAGGTATTGAAGAGTGGTGTTGACATAGTGCTTAGGGATATGGTTTAGTCCGGTGTTAGATTAATGGTTTGACTCAATATTCTTGAAGGTCTTTTCCAATATAGGCAATCCTGATTCTGTGTACCACTCACCATAAGGCAGAAATCTAATTCCTCTGCTTTCTTTCAAGGCTCCTCTGTCTCTGGTACTCACTGGGCCCTTTAATAGCCAGTTCAGTTCACCAATCCAGTTGGAAGCCACCTCTTCCCTGCTGGGCTGTCATTTTTGCTGGGTTAGTGAGTTGAAGGGTTGACACATGCCAGAAGCAGCAAGCATCTGTACTATATCCAGGGTAGCAATGGGACTATGAGGAAGAACACAGACAGGCAGTGTTCCTCCTAGTGGTGTTGTTGCAGAGCTCTTAAAATTGGCTCCAGTTTTCTTGTGCACTGACAAAACTTCTCACTTTTCTTACTGTCACTTCTACTAGGAGGTAACCTGCTGTGTTTCTAAAATAATTAAATGCATTGAATACATGTATGAAGAATATTAGTGATATCACTGATTGTGGTGTTCATCTTCATATTGAATTCCATAAAGATATTTCTAACTGTCCATTGAAGCTGCAACAAAATGACCAGTATGCACTGGAAGTCCACGGAACAGTTGCCATGGAATTGGAGTCCAGCAAATTATGCAGTGTAAACACCCAGGGGTTCAACCCAGCTGTTCGGATTGTTCTAGTAAATGAGCCCGTTCTTTTGTAGTAACCATCCTGGCAAAACAAAAACTCCCAGTGTATAGAAATATATCAGTATATACAGTGTTATATAATATCGATATAAGAAGATACATTTACTGGAGTAGTGCTTCACTTCTTTGCAATAGTAGGGTATTCTCAGAGAAGCTGAGGGAGGTGGCTGGCAGCCAGTTTGAGTCTGAATGGGGCTTGCAGCAGGAGCTGCTGGGCCACCTCCTCTCGCTAGTTTGTACCCTCCTGTTTTGAATGAGGCATGGCAGAAACGGGCAAAAGCATTCACCAATAACTGGATGCAGAGAACAAAGTATCTGCCTCCTACCCAATTACAAATGTGGCACGGGCTGTTTATCAGGGTAACGCTCCCACTCGTTCATTCCCAAGCGCGCTGGAGCCGCTTCTCTTACCCCTGTACGTCAGCAGTGCTTCATCAAGGAACTCTGCAGCTGGGCGGAAGTGTTGGGAGATGTCCATATCTGGAAAATCATCCACTTCGATGCCCAGGTATTGGATATTCAGACCGTTGTAGAAACCTGGTCCTGTGTATACACCTGTACCATGAGCTGCATTCAAGACATGCGTGATCCCCAGCCTCTTCAAACGGCTTTTGTTCACTGCTACACTTCTTCAGAAAATAAAATAAAATGATGTTATCTATCAGTGCTCCTATTTCAGGTAGGAAAGAAGCTGTCTGCTACAAGGTCTAAGGAGCTCCCAGTCTGTGTTACTCATCCAACATGCTGCTCCACTCAGACCTTAATATCCTTTGAGAGTTCTACAGGTATTTCTTTCGAATACTTACTGGGAAAATAAAATTAAAAACTTGCACTCACCAGCAGAGCTGCATGCTCAGTTTCCACTCCAGCTTGATTTTAAACTCATCTTGCCATCCTAGGTTCAGGCTGTTTACTTATTTCTCAAATTTTATCACTCTATAATTGATGCTTTACACTATATCCCCTTCTAATTCTATCTGGTCACTTGCACAGGTATCTCAGACAGCTGAGCCATGGCGCAGAAGACCTAACCATTTCCACCTGATAATTACTATGGCATTTCTTTTTTAACTCTTTTTTACATTAAAAACACTTTAGTCCCAATTTCAAGGCAAATTCCAATCAGAACAGTGTAATTTGGACTCATTTGTTTTTTCCTCTCCTAAACTGCTGAAGCATCAAGATAGCATAGGAAAGCTGCTGGTACTATTCCAGAATTATTTACTTTTCAGTGCACAGAGATCTTTGTGAGCATATTCTGAAAAACACTTTGGGGCTCTCTAGGGATGAAAGGTATTAGATGCATGTAATACATGTTATTCCTTCAATGGTTCCATTTGACCCTTCGCTGGGAACCTCATGCAACTTGATGACAGAAGCTGACACTCACTTCTCTGCTATGAAGACATTAGGCCAGACTTCATCCACAGCATCCCTGGGGGTCTCCAGCCTGTCCTTCACAAGTGCCCTCTGCAAGTCCATCACACAGGGCGTGTTAAACAAGCTGGTGTCATCAATCTTTTCCTTAACTCGGTTGTACAGGTCTTCCACCATGAGCTGCTGTGCAGACTCTAACATCCCAGGACACACTGAATCTGTCTTGGCATCCTTTGTCTTCAGTTCTGGAAAGAATTGACAATGTAACTAAAAGAATGTAAAAACAACACAAATATATGACTCGTCATTCTTTGTTCCTGGGACAACCCTTGTAGCTTGCTTTTTTCCCCAGTAACATTACACCATCCTGTCTGCAATGTGTGCATGTATTATCCAATAGCCTCAAGGTAGTTAGTAAAGGGAAGAACATACTGCCCTGGCCTCTCAGTCCAGAGACCCACACTGGCCAAAGGCCCGGGAGTTAAGGGCATGCCCATTCCTGCCCCAGCAGAATGCAGTCGCATCTTCCCAAGGAGGGGAAGTGGAGAGGGAGTTGTTGATCTTTTCTCCCTGGGTATCCAGTGATAGGACATGTCAGAACGATTCAAAGCTGTGCCAGGGGAGATTCAGACTGGACATCAGGAAGCGTTTCTTCACCATGATGGTGGCTGAACACTGGAACAGCCTTCCTGGAGAGGCATTTGACACCCCAAACCTGTCAGTGTTTAAGAGGCATCTGGACAATGCCATTAATAACATGCTCCAGCTATTTGTCAGTCCTGAAGCAATCAGGCAGTTGGGCTAGATGATCTTTGTAGGTCCCTTCCAACTGAAATCTATTCTATTCTATTCTATTCTATTCTATTCTATTCTATTCTATTCTATCCTATCCTATCCTATCCTATCCTATCCTATCCTACTCTGTTCTTGTTCTTGTTCTTGTTCTTGTTCTTGTTCTTGTTCTTGTTCTTGTTCTTGTTCTTGTTCTTGTTCTTGTTCTTCTTTGTTGCAGTGAGCAACCAGCAATCAAACCATATTCTGCGCTGCGGCACATGATTCTGCCTCAGATTCAGTGCGTAACTTCAAAGGAAGTCACCAAACCTTTTGGTAAGTTGCTATTTCTTTATGGTTTGCACCTCTACCATAGGTGGGGTTGTCTCATAAAGGCTTTTTTATCATTTTAGGATCTCCGGAAGAGAAAGTGCAGCTCAAGTCTCTATTAGTTACATAGTTCTTTTACCATTCCTCCTCTTACCTTCATTGATTATTTGTTTGGCAGCGACAGCAGATGACAGGTGGATTGGCTCCATGAAGATGCTCTCTGTATCAGTGTCCGATATCACTGAATACCTGTCAACCAACCATACTGCTGGTTAGAAATATGCCCTCCACTGGAATCCCATCTCCAGGACTTCAGCTCTTCTCACCCATTCCAAAAGAGAGCAGCATGGAACTGGAGCAGTGAGGAGCCTTCGATGGTAGAAGCAAAGTCTCAACTCTTCTCCCACTGCTCACCCCAACCCTGCTCTCCAGCATGGCACTACAGGCTTCAAATATGCCCTGGTATCAAGTGATTGCAGGATGTAGATAGGTCCCATGGGGAGGAGCTGGAGTTGGCTGGGAGTGCAAGAGAATGGACTGTTAGAGGAGTTTTTTGGGTAGAGAAGCTCAGTGTCTGGTTTGAGACTGGGAGGGGGATGGCTCACAAGGAATAGTCTCACAAGTAGCTCTTACATAAACATTGTGCTAACTAGAATTTATTAAATAATTCAAACCAGATTATGCTAGAAAACAGTTTGTTGGGGTTTTTTTGTTAGCTAATGGCTTACAATTATCCTTTGAGTTAGCACAAGCTGCAATGCATACATTAAGATTGAAGCCTGTCAATCTCTCCCCCAGTACTCAGTGCCTTGGTCACTTCATAGTAAAAATCTGTGGCCAGTCTCTCCACTCACATAGCGTTGTCTAACTCCAAGTTGGAAACAACTATGAAATCCACAAACACCTTTGAAGGGAGAGCTTTGACACACAGCATGATTTACATAAGTTTTTGTTAAGCAAAAAAGGCCCAGGATCTTGAAAACAAATATATTTCCATCTGGGTCCACCTGTACAGTCCAAGCAAATCTTCTCTTCTTGTTTACACCATCTTAATAAAATAGTTTACAGAGCTTTCTCCCTGATGCACAACCTCTACACTTCCTCCCAAATAGATGGTACAGATCAACAGGACAAGTTTGCTGCCATCACAGAAGGGACCTGGCACTGCAGGCTTGCTGTACTTGCAACACACCGTTTGTTCTTGTTTAATTAAAGCAAGAGAGGGAAGGTGATTAATGTGTGGTCAGGGTGCAGCAAAGTGTGTGGAGAGCGAAACCATTTTCATTCTCCAGAATCAAAACGGAGGGCACAGACACTGGAAACCAGTTAATGGGCTCGTCTAGTTCATTTAGTTGTGTTCCAGTGCTTGTCAACCATGACTGAAAGTAATCCTTGTCTAGCTCTTCAAAGGAGTTTATGAGATGAGCAAGGGGAGTCTCAGTCTCATTTACAGGAGCTGACACAAATTTGCAGCTATGCCCTGGCTTCAATTCCTTTTGCTGTAAAGGCTGCCTCCAAGCTCAATAAAAAGATAACAGCTGGTAATAATCTGCCATCAGAGCCTCCACACATTTTACCTGTAGCTGCCCCAAGCATCCATGAAAAACACAGGTGCAGAGCTGCCCAAACCTGGATGCTTCAAGGGTGTCGTTCTGGTTGCGAAGGACCTTGCTGTTTTCATCATTGCGGGAAGGGAAGGGAAGGGAAGGGAAGGGAAGGGAAGGGAAGGGAAGGGAAGGGAAGTTCAGTACATAATTTTACTTTATGTGAGCTCAGTGAACATCCTAAACAATTTTTAAATGCATGTAGTTAAATGAAACAAGCACTCTGTCTTCATTTTTCTGCAGTGCTCCACAGTTAATGGGAAACATTTCATAACTTCCTACTTGTTGAGGGCCACTGGGGCAGGTTCTTTTCAAACTCAATTCTGACTCCCTGCCTTCAGCTGAAGCCTCTCAAAGGGTACAGAAAGCCCCGCAGAGCATTTTGCTTCAGGAAAAGAGTACAAAGAGATGTATTTTTCCTTGTATTAGGAGAAAACATATCTAATCATGCTTGTTTTGCTTGAGGTAACTCAATTTCACATGCTTACGCTGTGACAGCCTCCTGTTCAGTGCCTGAAGCCTGTAGCTAAAGATGGCTCAGAACCAAACCCAGATCCGAAGACCCTGTCCTTCTGGGGCTAGGAAAGGCAAATACCAACATACAAAAAAACCATGGGTCCTTACAATGGATACAAAAATGGGGCTGAATTTGGGAAGAGTTGAAATCCAGATCAGAAGTTTCAGCATGGGGGTGGATGTGAGAGGATGAGACAGAGGAGAGCAGTGATGACACCCCATAGTAATGCTTTCTGCAAGGCATCCCTGCCTCAGCGGGACAGATTAATTAGTGCCGGAGTCCTGTCTCTGCAGTCTCTCTCCCCGCTGGCACGCTAACCTCCGCCTCAGGGAGGGAAGCCCTGGGCTCCACACTTGATCCGAGTTCCTGTGTGGAGAGGAGGCAGTGGAAGAGGAGGGAAGACGAGTTGTTCTCCCACGTGCTACCAGGAGGCCATGGCTGTGCCTGCAGGAAGCATACTCACCGGCTGGGTGAGGGGCTGCGGAGGTAGTGGGCCTGCACGGCCTTCACGTCCGGACCCTCGTCCTCCTCATTGGGCACCACCTGCTCGCTGTCGGAATCTCTGCCACTGGCCATGGCAGCTTCGAGAGGACCCACTGTAAGAAGAGCATGACAGGAGGGACAGCCATTACAGAGGCCCACGTGGGAGGTCAATTCCTGGCCGTGGGGCAGCAGTGGGGGGGGGCACAGCAGAAGGGGTCTCCCACATCTTGCTCCCACAACCCTGTGAGCAGCCCTTGCTGCGAGCCATCTCTGCTGGGGTGCATGCTGATCCCCAGGCTTCGCGCAGCTCCCTGGCTGCTGCCCAGCGAGGGCCAGTGCCCTTCTTGCCGGTGAGTAAGCGCGCAGGAAGGCCAGGGAGGAAGGGGTGGCGGGGCAGAAACTCTATCCCCCTCGCCGGCCAGCTCAGCCCTTTCGTGATGGCTGGAAGGAGCTGTACACAGCCAGAGCTGGACTGGACTGGAAGGAGTGTTGGGAGCAAGAAACATGAGACTTCACCTCCCCAAAATGAAACACTCTTAAAGCTGAAGGCCAAAGGCGCTTTAAGACTCAGGACTTTGTCCTTGTAATCCTTTGTGGGGAGGCTGCCATGCCTGCCCTTGGCACAGGAGAGCGAGGGGGCCATAGCTCACTTAGGAGCATGGAAACACAGAAACACAGAAGCCCGTGCTTCCCTGTGTCTGGCCAGAGTGACTGCTGTGCCACGACAGCCGTCTCTGACGGGCCCCAGCCGCCGGGCTCAGGCAGGAGGGCCGCTTTGTCCTTGTAATCCTTTGTGGGGAGGCTGCCATGCCTGCCCTTGGCACAGGAGAGCGAGGGGGCCATAGCTCACTTAGGAGCATGGAAACACAGAAACACAGAAGCCCGTGCTTCCCTGTGTCTGGCCAGAGTGACTGCTGTGCCACGACAGCCGTCTCTGACGGGCCCCAGCCGCCGGGCTCAGGCAGGAGGGCCGCAGCCATGTGCCACCAGCAGGGCTGGGGAGCGGCTGCCACGAGCGAGAAGGCAGGGCAGCAGGGAAAGGGCACTTACCCGCTGTGCTCGGATCTCTCTGCTGGGGGGTCTCCGCTGGAGGGATGGCGAAGGAGTCCACTGAAGAGGGCAGGAAACGGTACTGAGGGAAGCGAAATCAGCTGCCCCCTCTCACTGTCTCTGTGGTTTCTTCATCAAGGGGCAGAACAACTGTCGGCACCAAACCTTTATCAGCTTTCTAAATATAGTGTTGTCCTGACGCTGGCTGCTGGCTTGCACAGGGAAAGAATTCAGTGCCTCATAGACGGCAGCTGGTCAAGCACTTAACTCCTTCCCTGCTGTGAGTTGGATTCTCTGACATCTCCCAGTTGCAGGAAGAGCCCAGAGTCAGTGAGGATGGACTTCTGCCTGCAGGGAGCCTCCAGGCAAATGGGATCCCACCAGGCACAAGTTGCAATGCTGGTGTGACCTCTGATGTCCTTGGGGAACACAGTGCAGAATGAGCCACTCCAAGCAAGCTACCTGGTCAACTCCCTGGACTTCTTTAAGGTCTTTGATATGGTCCCCCACAACGTTCTTGCGACTAAATTGGAGAGAGATGGATTTGATGGAAGAACTGTTTGATTGTCTGGATGGCTGCACCCAGTTCCAGTCAACAGCTCAACACTGAGCTCCAAATGGAGATCAGCAGTAAGTGCTGTCCCTCAGTGTTCCATATTGCGATCATTACTATTCAGTATCTTTACTAATGACATAGACAACGGGACTGAGTGCAGCCTCAGAAATTTTGCAGATGACACCAAGCCAAGTGGTCCAGCTGATTCACTAGAGGGAAGGAATGCCATCCAGAAGAACACTGATGGGCTTGAGGGGTGGGCCCATGTGAACCTCATGACGGTCAACAAGGCCATGTGCAAAATCCTACACCCAGGTCAAGGTAATTCCCAATATCAGTACAGGCTGGGGAATGAATGGATTGAGAGCAGCCCTGCAGAGAAGAATTTGGAGTACTGCTGAATGAAAAACTGGATTTGAGCTGGCAATGTGTACTCACAGCCCAGAAGGCCAATGGCATTCTGAGCTGCATCAAGAGAAGCGTGGCCAGATTTCCCCCTCTGCTCTCATGAGTCCACACCTGGAGTACTGCATCCAGCTCTGAGGCCTCCAACACAAGACATGGACCTGTTAGACTGGATCCAGAGGAGGGCCACCAAAATCATCAGAGAGCTGCAACACTTCTTGTATGGAGAATGGCTGAGGAAGTTGAGGCTGTTCAGCCCAGAGAAGATTCTACAGAGACATCATTGTGACCTTTCAGTACTTAAAGGGGATCTTATAAGAAAGACAGAATACCAGGGCCTTTAGTGTCAGGACAAAGGGTGATGATTTTAAACTAAGAGGTAGATTTAGATTACACATAAGGAAGAAAATCCCTGTGATGAGGGTAGTGAAACAATGGAACAGGCTGTCCAGAGAAACGGATGCCCCTCCCTGGAAGTGTTCAAGGCCAGGTTGCACGGGGTTTTGAGCAACCTGACCTAGAGAAAAATGTTGAGGTTGAACTACATTATCATGGGTCCCTTCCAACCCAGACCATTCTGTGGTTCTATGATTCTATGACTAGCTGATTTTTATCTTGGACAACCTAGGACTGACGTACACTGTGTCTTCTCTGATGCCATTTCAAAGATGAAACCTCCATCTCTTGACTCCCTAGCAAAGATCATTGGCCAGGCTGGTCCAGGGCAGAACCAGATGAAGGCCTAATTGCTATCTACCCGTACTGGGGTCCCCAGTTCCAAGTCATGCAATGACATCCCACTGTAGATTTCCTTTACAAACAAACAAACAAACAAACATGAAAGGGGAAAAGAGAACTGACCTGCCTCATACCACAGATACCTTTGCTGATGCCTCACGCTGGGCAGGGCCCACATACACCACTTCCTACTTGTGAGTGCTGCATTCCTACATGGGGATGGGGTCACTTCTGCAGGGATGCCACATCATGGCAGGGAAAAGCCATGAAACAGGCACTCTAGTTTTTCTGTGCTCATAGCCTAGATTAATACAAGCGGGCTGAGCAAGCAGGAACAAGAGAAAGTGGTACACTGAATCCTGGGTGTCACATTAAGGAGAGAAACAAATTACTGATTACAGGTTTGAAGAGATCCTAATGGCTTCATGTACCAAAAGAGGATGAATTGTGTTGATCATACAGCTGCCTTCTCTGAGCAAAGCAATTTTAGCCACTTCTGCAATGCAGTGCCACCTGTGTTCTTGTTAATTACTCCTAACTGAGGCAGGAAGTGATCTGAAGACATTTGCCTATGGACTCTCTTACTATCGAAGAGGGTTTTCAAAGGACCCAAATGTTGTGGGAGCACATATTATACCACTGACATCCAATAAAAAATTATGCTTTAAGGTCACTGAGCTTCTGAAAATCCTGTCTGAATTTTTAGGTGCACCAGGGGACAGTGACCAGACCTGAAAGCCCCCCGGTGGCCACCGCAGCCGTTTGCAGGTAGAGATGTAGATAGGATTGTGTATGTTGCAGACTAGTGGAGAATACAAAGACAGCAGGAAGCCTGGCAGCACTTCCTCACTGCTTGTTACAAGTTGTTGCTTTATGGGATGAAGATGGCCACGCAGAACAGAGGCAAGGATGTTAGAAACCGTTGCTAGTGAATGTGTGCATGTACAAACATAGCAAAAAGTAACAAGCTGCAAGTGGTTGGGCATATGTCACTGGTGATTCGTATATCCATTCACAGACGAACTCAAACTGAACACAGTCAGGTGCTGTCCTCTTAAGCGCAAAAGATGTGATCTTCATAGAAGTTTCCTCTCTGTCTTAACAGGAGTTACTATCGTTTATAGTGTTAGAGCTATGCTACCTATGCATTAATCCTCATCGGCTTTAACAAATGAGCCTTATCAGGCTAGGTATTTTTGGCAAGACAATGAAGCCATGCTAGTTTCATATTAAAGGTTTTCATGTCAATGGCAGTTTCATTTAAATAATAGCCCCTAAAAATCCCATATGTCAGCAAAAAGATTCCCCAGAGCCGCAGCCATCAGCAAGAATAAGATTTTAAGAGTTTATATTACCCATGGCTGAGTGATAAAGAAGTCTATGTGTGTCATCCTATGCTAAGACACAAGCCTGCATCAGCCTAAGTAGGGCCAAGGCAAAGCTTTGGCAGTGTTGCCAATACCTCTGGCTGTGGTGCCAATGCCCATGAGTTTCGACAGCTCACACCAGACAGGAAGAAAGGTAACCCAGAAACAAAATTAAAATTCTTCAAACTGCCAGCTGTCCCTTGTTACTTTTATAGCTACTTTTTACCTTGTTATTTTTACAGTTAAATGACAGATTTATGTGAAAACAGTGCTTCTGTTTTAGGGTTAACATGCAGTGCTTATTCTACATACAACCTTTCACACAGTAAGGTTACTCAGCTCAGACCTGCTTTAGATATTTGAGGAACTATTGTTTTCAGCCTAACTCTTGCAAGGTCTCTCTATTACAGGGTTTTTCACTACCCACTTGCTGAAGTTAAGAAACTAAGGGACTAAACCCCATGTATTTCCACAAGCTGTGGCATTAAGAAGCCTGTTTTCCAAACACAAAATCATAAAGGTTGGAAAAGACCTCTAGTCCAACCATGTTCCCAACACCTCCATGACCACTGAACCATGTCGTAAAGTGCCACGTCTACATTTTTTTTGAACACTTCCAGGGACGGCAACTCCACCACTTTCCTGGGGAGCCTGTTCCAATGCCTCACCACTCTCAGTGTGGCCGTGTGTCCTGCAGTCCAGGTGCCCCAGAACAATAAACATCCCTCATGGAGCCATCAGCTCTTGCTCCCTATGACCTCTCATAATACCGCATTTCCCTACCTGCTGCACAACAGGTGGGACAGACCACAGTCAGGTGCATCAGTTGTGCAACCACAGATTCTTGGAACGGTAGACAATGCCTAAGAGGTACCATCAATTTAGATTTCTCTCTTATCCCAACTGATTGGGACTGCTGATTTTTATGAGACTGAAAGGAACTTCCCATCATCGAGATTACTACCTGTCTGTGAAATTTAGCTGAAATCAGTCAGGTGAGTTCTGGAATTACTGGGGAGAAAATAGGTTGTATAAATGTTAGCGAAAGTCTTATTTCTGTGAAGAGGATAACGGGAAGTTTACCAAGTTCAGTGACTGTAACCAAGTTCTTTAAGTGAATACTAAAAGTTGTTACATAGAGTACTGAGAGTTAACAGAGAAGTACAGGCAGATGGTGTACAGTGATGGTATTTCTGTCATCATCTCTGTTCATCCGATTCAGTTAAAATATTAAATGGCCGCAAAATTAAAACTATGGAAGCTAGAGTGAAGATCCCACATGCCTCACAGTATCACAGTACCACAGTATGCTAGGGATTGGAAGGGACCTCAAAAGATCATCTAGTCCAATCCCCCTGCCAGAGCAGGAACACCTGGATGATGTTACACAGGAAGGCTTCCAGGTGAGTTTTGAAGGTCTCCAGAGAAGGAGCCTCCACAACCTCCCTGGGCAGCCTGTGCCAGTGCTCTGTCACCCTCACTGAGAAGTTTCTTCTCAAATTTAAGTGGAACCTCTTGTGTTCCAGCTTGATTCCATTACCCCTTGTCCTTACTCCGTAGAGGCTGTGGGAAAAAGTATCAAAGATCTTAAAGTCTTTAAAAGAGGTAAAAATGTAAGAACCTCATCCTTTTAGGCTTTGGAGAAGAAAGAAGACTACTGACCTTGCTCCAGTTTTGTCGACATATTAAGTCATTTGTTGTTAGCATTTAGAGGTTAGCAAGCTGTTTTGGAAAAAGGCTCTCCTCTCTTTACAGGGTGCTTGCCATCTCCTAATGCTTGTAACCTAGAAAAGACGAGGCGCACAGAGAAGGACAGATTTTTCTACTGGCTGTCTTCATTTGAAAGACAGCAAAGAATAGCTTCTGTACTCTGATGTGCTTTAATTTGCTTTGTGCTAACAGTTTGTTTGAAAAGAACTGAGGTTACATATCAATCACAGAAGTACAAATCGTCCTTTCTGTCAGAGGGGTTGGATTTCCAGCCACTCATAAGCTTCACTGTCTTGGAGGTGTTTTGAACAACCACCATATAGAAAAAAAGGCAGTTTTTAGCATGGCTTTTGGCAGGCTTACCAAGCAAGTATGAGGCCAGCACTAGATCAAGACCCAGATCCACTTTACTGGACTAAACGTAGGTACCTCTGGTGTAGACACCTGCTTCTGAGGTAGCCTCCTTCAATAATCAAAACAGAGTTTATCAGTATTATCACTGCACTGTGAGTACGATTAGAATCATAGAATCATAGAACAGTTTCAACTGAAAGAGACCTTGAAGATCATTGAGTCCAGCCTTTGTTCCAGCCCTATCAACCTACTAAGCTATGTGCCCCAATGCAACATCCACCTGTCTCTTAAACACCTCCAGGGACAGTGATTCAACCACCTCCCTGGGCAGCCTGTTCCAATGGCTGACAACCCTCTCAGTATAGAAATTCTGCCTAATATTTAACCTGAACCTTTCTTGGCACAATTTAAATCCATTTCCCCTCATCCTATCACTCTCCACCAGGGGGAGAGACCAACCCTCACCTCTCTACAACCTCTCTTCAGGTAGTTGTAGAGAGCGATGAGGTCCCCCCTCAGTCTCCTCTTCTCTAGGCTAAACAGCCCCAGATCCCTCAGCCTTTCCTCATGAGACTTGTGTTCTAAGCCCTTTACCAGCTTGGTAGCCCACTTCTGTACCCTCTCCAGCACCTCAATGTCCCTCTTGTAGTGAGGGGCCCAAAACTGGACACAGTACTTGAAGTGAGGCCTCACCAAAGCTGAGTAGAGGGGTATGATCACCTCCCTACTCCTGCTCACTACACTATGTCTGATTAATTTTGTCTGAAAATGACATCTGAAGACATAAGTCCTGAAGATGCCTAAAATGATCACTCACACCCTAAAAATGCCTTTGACTCTCAAATGGCTAGAAACAGAGCATAGATGACTGTCCCAGATGGAGACATCTCTTCCTGCCCATTGGCATGGGAGAGTTTAAAAGACGTGCCAGCCAGCTGCACTCAATTACATGTAATGTCAGATCTTTGCCTGAGCTGCCATCAGTCCTTTTATTCTTCAGTCAATTATAGCAGCAGCTATCTGTGCTTTCCAAGAATACGTGAGCAGTGGCTGGACTTCGACTGTGCATGCCTCAATGGATGCGTAGCTTGCATGCTACAAGCTACTGATCAGTTTATCTAAAAGCCTTTTTCAGTGGAAAGGCAGAAAGTAGTACCTTTGGCACACATGGTTATTGTGCAAGCCACACAGTGGGACAGTTGAACAGTAGGTATAAGAGCATGAGAACTTGGCTGAGATGCATTTCACTTGTATTTAGATAACTTGTTAGTCATCAAAGTCTCATAAACTACATATTCTTAGAGGTATTTAAAGTAAGCACACCTTAATTTCTTAAAGCCTGAATGTAGGCAGCTGCCTGCCCCATGAAACACTTCAATACCTTCCTAACTCTGGCCCTAGGATCCCTTAATAAATATTTAAGATGAATGAGGCTTATCCTCCCCTAGTTACGTGTCATCACACGCACGTCTGCAATTGTTGTACTGCACACTCCCAGCCACCGCACCCTTTGGTTTGCCTCCTCGCTCGCTTCACGTACCTGCGTGGTAGGAGCAACTGGGAAAGGCAGTTTAATTGGGGAAGAAAGTTCACCACTGGGGAAGGAGTTCACAAGTCTCTGCTCTGCCCCCAGGCAGATGATGTCAAAGCCTGCTGGTGATCTGGCCTGGGAGGGGAGTGGCAGACCGGAGAAGAAGCACTTTAAAAGAGACTGAGGAAGTGAACCTGCGATGCCACCGAGGAAGCAGCCCTTCAGCTAAAGCCAATTACTTACCCAGCCACCTAGGGATTACGAGGCAGAGCATCTTGAGGTGAAACAAAGAAGAGATGAGGAGGATGGCAATAAAAAGACTCTGGCTGCTCATTTTCAGTGCGAGTGAGTACTAATTTGGTTACGTCCTCAAGGGTTGGGTAGAAGGAAACAGCACTTACTCCAAATGACTTAGTGTGTCTTCTTTTGTTTAGCGAAAGTTCCTTCATGTTTATGATCGGGCAGCTGTGTTTACCATCTCTGTGCTGAATGTCCAGACTCACAGCCATCTCCTAACGCTGTGAGACAGTGTTAGGAACAGGAGAAAAATGCTATTCTTCATGAGGCTGGAAAACATTTTTTATAAACAGTTTTAACGGCTTCCATTAAATACAATGTTCATCTCTGAAGAAGGAACTTCCTCTGCTGTCAGAGTGGTTCCAAAGAATGTTTATCAATATGGTGGTAGGTGCTTTATATATATAAGGTGGAAGCAGAAAAGTCCTCGGGTTTCTTCTTTTATACATAAGTCTGCATATAGTATACATCTCCCTAAGTCAAAATCCTGCAGTTTATGTGTACTCCAATACAACTTATGATCTCTATACATTATTTGCATCAAGGGGACACACAACAACATCTACTAATGCATGTAATTCAGCTAGCTCGCCTTTGGCCTTCATCACAGACGTGTCCTTTCTCATCCTGCTTTGCAGAGCCTGCAGGCTCACTTCCACTGCTTTTTAACCGGTCTCATCTTCTCATACCAGTGCTCATGCACCTTCTTCCAGCCTTCAAACAAACCTATGCACATGGAAATCACTTGTTTTTTTAAGACCAAATATCCTGAAAGCCTCACTTCAACAGTAACACCCACAGGAAGGAAATTCACAAAGTCTAACACAATTAGAAAATGCAACAAATGTGACTTGGGTCATGATTTGATGATCATTATGCAAATTGTTTTAACGCCATTGGTATTCATTCTTCTTTTTCATTATTCTAACCGCTCACGCTATCCAAATTGTAGCCCTAACCCTCGACAATGGGAAACTGCAGAGCAGCAATCCATAGGTTGGGTGAAGCTCTTCTTGCCTGTTTGGGCAGGACTCAAATGGTAATAATTCAGTGTTAAAATACCGGCCTGTGAAAAATTTTGGGAAAAGTATAGTAGATTCCTGCACTGCACTGGAGAACCTGCACAGCACATGACAGCGCAGTGCTGGGATGCCAGAGCTGCCCTGAACGAGCTGCACTAGGGTCTCGGCACAGGATGATTTTCTCTGCAGTTGTGCAAATAACCATTAGCGTGGACTTCTTGCTGAAGGAAGGATCCCAAACAGTCATTCTGAATCAAAGAAAATATTTACTTTTCCTGCAAATTTCACATTGAAGGAGTTTCCTCTTTCTTGCTTTGGAATTAAATTTCAGCTAAATTCTGAGGTAAAGTATTGAGGAATACAAAGTCAGAGCATTTCCTTGTATAAGTGAAGTAAAACATTTCCACTTTTCCTACTTTTCTCAACAGCCAAATCTACTGAGACAAATAGGCAATAATAATTTTGCTTGAACAGAATCTCCTTTTTTTTTCAGCAAATACAATATTCCTGCAATTGTTTCCAGCTCTGTTAATTGCCCTTCACTCTGTTTTGACTAACACTCAGTAAGGAATGTGAAAGTACACACGCCACTTTGATTTTCTTCTTCCTTTATGCAAGTATGAATGTTTAAGTTGAGCAGAGGGAGATAAAACCTTTATTTCTTAAAACATTATAAAAATATGCATTGACAACACACAAAAAAGTAATTCTTAAATCTAGGTGATGTTATTCCTCTAGTACTATATAAGGTACTCGTCCTCTCTCTGTTTCTGAGGTTCTTTCAAAAATGACCCTCCCCTCTCTTCAGCCATACTTCAAGTAGATTCTGTTTTCTCTCAGAAAAAAAAATCCCCAGGCACTGAAGAATAAGCCCCAATTTTTAGGCATGCTGGCCGTTGGTGACTTTGTGAAGAAGTGCAACATGGTGAGAAGGAGGAAGGAGGAAATTGCCTTGAGTAAATGGTGTCCCAGAATGAAACTGTGTGGCTTCCCTGAGAGCCAAAAGGAGCCGTAACAGGGGAGGAGTGGGAGCCAGAAAGATGTCGTGGGTGAAAAACAGGAATGCGTCAGAAGAATTCAGGTATCGGGGTGACAGCAACAGATGAATAAGCAGTCTCACTTGTTACGGACTCTGTCTCCTGTACATGCTGTTTGGTTCAGCTGTTCCCTGACTCCAAACTGGAGACATGTTTGGAAAAAAACAAAGATCTCCTTTATCGCAGGGTTTGAGTCATCCAATCGGAAAAGGAGAAGCACTTGTGAGGAGAAGCCTTAGGGTTGGGCAGTCTCTTCTTTGCCTCAGGGTGGAGTTAATGACCCGTTAGTGAACCCCGGCCTGGTGGAACCAGTTTCTGAGGGACAAAAGGATCAGAAAACGGGGTTTGCTCCATCTCTTAGTACAGATGGTGGTGCTTTTCACCTAATGCAGGAAAATGTCTCGATCCAGTCCTGAAAGACAATGACAAAGCTCTCATTGGTGTCTCTCATGTAGAAGGCGCGATGAAAACAGTCAGAAAGAGCCCTGGGGATATGCAAACACAGCCCTTGCACTGGGTGTTTCAGAGCAGGGACAGACCTGGGAGTGGCTGCAATAAAACCACGTTAGAAATACTTTGCCCTGCTGGTTTCCTCCTCGGAGCTGTCAGCAGCTATAAATGTAATCCCTGAGAGAAGAGAAACCACTAGCACCATGCCACAGAAGGGACTAAAACCACACTTAACCAATTAACTGCACAAGACCACAGAACAACTCAGTTATGAGACAGGGAATGCAGAGAGCAGAACTTCAGACAGAAGCCTCCTGCTCCAGTCACTCAGCTGCCTTTTCTTACCAGGACGCTACGAAGCGCCGAAG
>NW_009702109.1:44872-47796 GCF_000703405.1 Apaloderma vittatum
CTGAAAACGTCTGAACCTGCTTCTGAATACAGCTGTGGAAGGGAGGGCATCCCTGCCCTGAGTGCAGGGAAGGGCAAGGTTTTGCTGCTCTGAAAATTCCTGTCAAACACCTCTCAGGAAAGGGAAGATGCAGCAGTTCTGGAAGCACAGGCCATTTCTGAGGAGAGACTTGAAGGACCGCTTGCTATGGAGAACAGACTGGATCCAGGAACCTGTTACTGAAGCTTTTGCCTGTGCTGAGGGGGAGCAGATCCCCACACCAGCTGTCCCATGTTACCCTCTGCAAGTACCTGAACTGCTGTCAGCGGGTTCCTAGCACAGCAACCGCAAGCCCCTTTGGGTCCCTGCGCTGTTATTTTCTAAGGGATACTCTCATTCACTGCTGCTATAGTCAAGGATCTAGTAGTGCTCAGCTTGCCAACAGCTCACTCTTATTGACCTAGTGCATGTGTCTGGTTTTTTTCTGTCTAAAAAAGCATGTATTCACAATTAGTTTGCAACTTAAGGTGGAATCTAGATATTCTTTGCTCTCTCCCTTATGGTTCTAATTTGGACAGAGATACAGCAGAATGAGATCCCAAAGCTTGTGAGATAGCCAACTTCCCATCAGTCAAATCCTTTCCAGGGAACACCGACTCAGTCTGGTTCTTCCAGAAACAAACTTTCACCATCACACACAGCGTGCCCCTCCCAGGGAGAGCACATACCTCCTCTACTCTCCTCTTTACTGGACCATGTTTGTCATGGCCATGGGAGGGCCTCTGAGCAGGACTCCCTTTCCTGCTACCCTGCACTCTTAACTCGTTTCAGATTTAGATTTTTTCCTAAATTAAGTTTGGCACCATAAAAAAAAAGAAAAAAAAGGAGAAAGCAGGTGTAGGTTCCCACAGACATGAAGGTCATCTATGGCAAGGCAGAGGTAAACCTCCAGCCCAATTCTGAGAATAATAAAGACTTGCCACTAGCTAGTGTTTGGATATGATGAATTAAGCATCAAGTCAAATAGATTATAGCACACAAGAAACACCTATCCAGCACTCTGCATGCTTCACAGAAGGATTTCTGGTTTATTCAGCTCTCAGCTATTCCTGTGCTTCACAGGCAGGAGCTGCAGTTCTTGGATAATGAAAACTACTGCCCTACTCATTTTTAAAAACAAATAGCTATTCTTCTCTTGTTTCTTTCAAGCTCTTTTTGCTTTTGTAGTTTTTCCTCTTTTCAGGGCATTACATGAACAAGTTTTGATTCCCTAGCACAAAATGTGTGGACTTGGATTGAGGCAAGTTATTTGACAGTTTTCCCTGAAATTTAACAATGTCAATTTGTTTGTTTAGCCCGAATCCTTAAGGCTGGTGATCACAGAATCATAGAATCATAGAATGTTGGGGGTTGAAAGGGAGCTCTAGAGATCATCTAGTGCAACCACCCTACCAGAGCAGGATCCCCTAGGGGAGCCACACAGGAACGTGTCCAGGTGGGTTTTGAAAGTCTCCAGAGAAGGAGCCTCCACAACCTCCCTGGGCAGCCTGTGCCAGTGCTCTGTCACCCTCACAGTAAAGAAGTTGCTCCTCACGTTGAGGTGGAACTTCTGATGTTCTAGCTTACACCCATTATTTCTTGTTCTATTACTGGGCACCACTGAGAAGAGACTGTCTCCTTCCCCTTAACACCCACCCCTCAGATATTTGTATACATTAATAAGGTTCCCTCTCAGCCGTCTCCTTTCAAGGCTAAACAGCCCCAGTTCTCTCAGTCTCTCTTCACAGGAGAGATGTTCAAGTCCCTTAATCATCCTCGTAGTTCTCCGTTGGACTCTCTCCAGTAGGTCCCTGTCTCTCTTGAATTGGGGAGCCCAAAACTGGGCACAGTGTTCCAGGTGTGGTCTCACCAGGGCAGAGCAGAGGGGCAGGAGAACCTCCCTAGACCTGCTGGACACACTTTTCTTAATGCACCCCAGGATCCCATTGGCCCTCTTGGCCACAAGGGCACACTGATGTCCCATAGACAACTTACTGTCCACTAGGACTCCAAGATGCACTTGTATTATCTATCTGCCTTGCTCTGTACATTTAGAACTATCAAAGGCTGTCAGTCATGCTGAAGGAGGGCTCAGGAAAAAAAAACAACAGAGCATCTTTATAAACTCTGTGGCAATGTATGTTCAGGTAAAGAAAAGGAAAGCGAGGGATGGGAAGTAGAGTTTAGCTCTTAGCCACCCTGTGCAGCAGCTTCCCACAGTCAACCAGCCCCAGCATACGTCACCTCTTGCTCAGTGAGGAATGTCACAGGAGACAGAGGGGACGTGAGGTTGTTGTGGCATATAAGAAAGCCAAAGAGGCAAAACGTGGAATGCAGATGTTCATTTTGCTGACTGCAGAATTTGTTCTCTTCCTAGTTCTGGTGACTGCTCATGCCCTCACTGTGGAAACACCTAACAAGGAAATACAGGTTGCACGAGGGAAAAATGTTACCCTTCCCTGTCAGTTTACAACAGAGGCGTCTATTGAGCCAGGAGACATTGTTGTTTGGAAGAAAATCATAAGTCCGGTAAATCAAGTTGCAAAAAGAAACATGTGCCAGTGCATTTGAGAGGAGGGGGGAAGGAGAGATGGAAGCAGGACTGTGGGTGGGAACGTGCATTGGAAGGAGAAGATTCCTTCAAGACTTTCTTTAATCCAAGAACGAAGCAACCAGGAACTCTGATTCTAGATGTAATTTATTCCAACTCTATTGCATGACACTAGGCAAACCCTCGCCTTTCTCTTTCCTCTCTATTGATCTTGCAACCGTGTACTGAGGATACATCACTGTATGTACTGTGGGCTTACATATATTAAAATACATTAAATACTCAAATTCATTATCAAAATATATGTACATTATGTACTATATAATATATATATCATATATATTACATATATATA
>NW_009702110.1:0-1177 GCF_000703405.1 Apaloderma vittatum
TTCTTTCTTTTCTCTCTCCTTTCTTTCTTTTGTTTTTTCCCCCTTCCTTTCTTTTTGAGGCTGTGTACTCATCTCCTACCCCAATTCCCGTACATGAAGACAGGCTGGAAAGGTCATACCACCCGTACTCCGGGGGGAGATGGATATAATCCTGTGGGAGCTGAGTGCTTTGGAGAGGAGCCAACACACCCAAGGAGCTTCAGCCCACAGGAGGGTTTTGTTGTGTGTGTGTGTGTGTGTCTGTGTGCGCGCGCGTGTTTTTCAACAGCTCTAAGCATTCAAGCCTTGTTTTTCCTATTCAGCACTATGGATTATGGATGAATAAGCATAAAGATATCCAGGCAACATTAGAAAAACCCACTCCTCTACCATATCCAATCTCTTAATACAGTCTTGGCTTTGTGGAGCCCAATGCTGGGTTATTTCACCAATAACTGAGTTTCCTTTCTGATTATTCGCATCACTCCAGGCACATTCAGGCTTTCAGAACAGCTCGACGGGAGCGAAAACTCCTCTCTTTTTTTTTTCTTTTTTTTTTTTCTTCTCCCCTTGCTCATTTGAGTGGTGGCTGATGAAGATGCAGATTTCACACCGAGCTTCCCCAGGCCAGGAGCCACCTCTGGGGACACGCAGGGCTGCGGCGGAACAGCCCACGTGTCTCTCCAGTTTTGCCCCTCTGGTTTGTGACAGCCTGGCTGCAGGGAGGCACGCTGCCTATTTCTTGACCAAATCTTTTCCCCTCCACACTGGCATTAAGCACAGATGACCCGGGGGATGTAAGGAGGGCCCTAATGATGTCACCCCCACAGTGCTGCCATGTGTTTCCACTTGGAGTGGGGTTACATCAGTGTAAAGACCATCCTCTTCCTCCTTAGCCATGAAAGAAGACCTGACCTCCTCCAGCTTAGCTCCGTGCCTAGAGCCAGTCTGGCCGGTTTCTCCCAGTGTTCCACATGATCCAAGGGCCCCTGGTCCCAACTTACAGCCAAGGAGAGCTGCCCAAAAGATTCCCACCAGTTGGCATTCTGCTGCCTCTGGCTGCATTACACAGGAAGCAAGCAAAATCTGCTGGTGACATGGGGCAGGGGAATTTCTGCCGGGCATGTAGCCTGGGATGTCTTGATGTTGCCATTTCTGCTTCTTTTTCCCAAAGGTCCTTGCTGAAAATGTGCTTTTC
>NW_009702111.1:0-7589 GCF_000703405.1 Apaloderma vittatum
GCGCAGCCAGCCGGGAGTTTAGCCGGGAGGGGGCGCGGGGAGGACGGAAGCTTCGTGCGGAGTTGGAGGTATCGGTTGCCCGGACACCCCCTGGCAGAGGACCTGCCGCGAGTGGGGTGCAGCCTCCCCCTGAGGAGCTGAGCTGAGCTCTGGGAGGACGGACTGAGGCACCCAGACCCGGAGCCTCACTGCTGGGAGAGCCTTAACTTAAAGTGCTGCTGAAAGCGGTCTGGGAATCCAGCAAGGTGAGCCGTGCGAGGCTGAATTTCGGTGGAATTCAGCCTCCCGAAGGTAGCCGAGTGTTAAGTGACAGAGGCGTGGGGGGAAACAAGCCAGACGTGGGAGGCTGAAAGCGACACACTCCGTCCCAAAGTTGTGAGCTCTGGCGTGGTTCTGAGAGGTGTTGGCCTTGTGCAGGTGGCGTGGTGGGAGCAGCCACGTGTGTCCTGCGGAGGATGGATTGTCAGGGTTCTTTTGGGCACTCTAGGCACGGGGTGTGATGGGTGCTGCTGTCTGTGCAGGTAAGGATGACATGCTGTGATCACCCCTAGGGTTTTACCTGATGCAAGCTGCAGCAGACTAATCCCCAGAGCAAAGTCCATGGCTTGCTTTTTCGCTTGTATCAACAACGTTCAAGGTGATAAAGCCCTTGGAGTTACTGCTGGCTATGCTCCTATGTTCAGAGGCTTCCTAGGATGCCTAAGCCCGATACTGTAGCTTAAGGATGCTGAGAAAAGGTACTTCATCCTCCAGATGTGATGGCAGGCCTGCGGCTCAGAGCCGTGGTGAGTTTTTGGCAAGGCATGGGGTCAGCCTGCTCAGCAGAGCTTTTTAGCCAGCTGTGAACTTGCTGCTTTTCCTGGTTCACTTGAGGTTACCCACGAAACAGGCTGGCATGTGCTTCTCCTGCAGGGGATTCCTTGACAAACGCTGGCCTGTACTCAGTACTTTCCTGCTGTGTCCGATTCTTTCTAAGAAACTTGATGCTTCTCTAGAGGCTGGGAGGTGCTGATTCCACCCTGCCAAGCTCCAGCCGCAGAAGGCCTCCTGAGCTTTTTAGCATATCGGAGCAGTGAAATGAGTCTCTCTAATTGGCCATTTAGATGCTAATTTGCTTTGCCTAGGCCTCTGCCAGATCTACCTGCCCCAGAACGTGAGTCAGAAGGAGCCTGCTGTCTTCATGAATTATTCACTGCACAACGCACCTGCCTGGCTGGGGATCAGAAGGAAATAGGGCCAAAGTCTGATAAATAAAGATACACCTTGGCAGGTGGAACAGTGCTGGCTTTCCTCCCCTGCGTCGTAGGGTGCTGGGGAGCTGGAAGACTGTTTTGCTCAAGCCAAAACTGCTTCTTTATAGCTTACCATATATCAAATAGCCACGCTAATAAGTGCATCTCATTAAAACAGGATTGTTGGTACTGTATGCTGCTTTTCCTGTAGAGCTGATTTTATCTTCCCACTCGAAGGACTGGCATGGCCCTCCGGGGCATTGTATTTTATAAGCTCTTTAACAAGCTCCATCTTAAAAGCAGTGAGGCTTCTTGCCACTGCTGCTAGGATTAGGAAGCATCTCTGCTGCATGGGAACCTTCTTTGTTTTTTCTCCCCAAATCTCATTCTCACTTGCTCCTTTCCTAACTTGGCCTTAAATGATAGTGATGCTTCTCTCCCATGTGCTGAGGCCAATTTGTGTTTACCTTGAGCTCGTCCAACTAAAGTAGGATACATGGCTCCGAACAAGGTCTTTGCTGTTTCACTGGTGTTGGTAGTGCTTAGATTGAGCCTTCATGGTGCAACAGATAGGTAGAAAGTCTGTGGAATTGGGTTCTTAAGTTGTCCCAAAGCTCACCAAGGCTTTATGGTGTTTATTTGGATGTGGTGTTTTCCTCGTCTCTGTTGGCCCAAGCTGCAGTGCTGCAAGTCAGGTCTGATCATATTGGATTCCTTGTGTCGCTTGGCTCTCCATCTGCTGCTGAGGGTTTGCTCTGATTGTGGGGATTTGTCGCGGGAGGAAATGGCGAAATCCTGTTTCCCGGCAGCGTGCAGTCCCAGCTTTCTCCCTTCCTGAGAGCGGGGAGGAAGGCGATGAGGAGCTCTTGGCTCCCCTGTGCCTGTGTTTCCTTCTCGCCTGCTTAACCCCTCCAGAATGTTGGTGCTTACAGCAGGCGCCTTCGTCATGAGAGAGGCTGACAAGCTGCTAGAGGTAGGTGTGAAGGAGCATTTGTGTGGGAGAAAAGACTTTCTTGACGTGCTGATTCAGGCCAGCACTTATACAGGCACCGTTACTCCCCTTCTCCGGCTCTGAGACTTGGCCGTTATCTTGAAAGTCAAGTGTTCAGTCTTTTGCTTCTACAGCCCCAAGGGTTATTCTGTCACTTTAAAACAGTTGTGTGCTTTGAAATACAACTGTGGCAGTAGGATCTTTAAACCATAGACTTGCATCAGGTCTGAATAGCCTTTCTCTGCCTCCTTGAACTTGTCTCCCTGCTGTGGGTCTAATGTCTGGGAGGAAAAGGGACTGGCCGCTGTGGGTGGGAGGCAGAGGCTGGGCTCACCTTATCTAGTCATTCATCCTCTGTCATAGCAACAAGAGCAAACACTCACTTAGTTGCTAAGGTTTCCCAGGGATAATGGGGTCTGGCGCAGGGAGCAGAGGGTAATTATGCTGCCTCTCGGAGAGAGCAGCAGCTAGAAGGAAAAAGAGGCCAGAGCGGTACCTGGTGCGAGCTGGGAGTCCTGGGGGAGGTGACGCCCTCAAAGCAAGTGACTTAATTACACCCGCACAGCTCAGCTTGGGAATTGGGAACTCGTCTCCGGCCAGCTGTTTAATTTTTATTTTTGAAATGAAGTATTTAAAAAAAAAAAATTGCCTAATTAATTTCCTATAAAAACACCAAATTGATATAGACACGAGCTGCTTAGCTGAAATAACCAGGCAAATGAAAGCTGACTGGAGAGCCCCTTCTGGGCCTGTGTAGGACATTTTTCTATTTGCAGGGCTCTGAGGAATTAGTGCTTGGTGGGCACCTGTAATCAGGCCAGCTGCAGGAGGGCCTGTGCAGGCTGTGCTTTTGCTGCTGTGAGGAGGTGTTTCCAACTGCAATGAGTGCCTCAGTGTCAACAAGACCCTTCAGTTTTAACTTTTGATGTAGTCAAGCTAAAGTCAAAATATGTTTGAGGTGGAGGAGTGGGGAAGGCACTTGGTGTAACAAGATGGTGCTGAGAGTGTACATAAGCTGAAAAACCAAACTAATAAATTTGGGGCAGAAAAACGTAAGGGTGTTCAATACAGAGCTACAGCCTGGCTCAGGGAGCGTGTGATCCAGGAATCTCAGGAGGCTGGAAGGGTATTCTGGAAAAGTATTGCTGTCTTGTGCTCTGTTCCTGTATTCTTCTTTAGGAATGTGCTCTAGGAGTTTGTCGGATAGCATTTTGCTGTCTTGTGGTTGCTCTGCGGGGATGTGGGGCCAAGTTGCCAGCGTGACCCTGCTCCCTTCGCTCGGACCCTGCCGGAATAATTCTCCCTTGCAGACTGAAGTCGGTTCTCAGGTGCTTTTTTTTGGACTGCAGAGTCCGAGTCTCACCGTGGGGACAGCAGTAGTGGTGCTACATCACAGCTACAGGCCGAGATGTTGCTCAGTAACGCATCCTCCGCAATGCCCCTGGCCCCACGCGAAGGGCTGGCTCGCTGCGGGGCAGTGCTCCTTCCTCACAGCGCTCCCCTCAGCTCCTGTGCCAAGGGCAGCCAGGTGGACTTGGATTTAATGAGGTTTTGTTTCACATGACTTCCTCCATCATAGCAAAGGAACAAACAGGTGGAGGGTTTTTAAAGCAGGTCGCAGAGTAGCGATAAGAGCTCCTTTTTAATTCTTAATTCAAATAAAAAGCAGAATGTTGGAGTGGGAAATTTTCTTTCTGTAACCCTAAGTACTTGTGCTGCTCCTTTACCGTGCATGCAGTGGAGTTGCAGCAGAGCCAAGAGCTGGGGATGTCTCTTGCTCTCTCACTGCTGGACACTGTCTGCTTCTGCCCTTTTTTAGCTTGTGGAGAGGAACAGAGGACAGGGAGGAGCTGGCTGGGTGCGGTAGGTGCTAGCTGAGGCATTTTTTTAGAGAGAATACAGTGGAGACCGATTGCAAGAGAGGGATATTTCACCACAGCCCACAGAAAGGGCTTCCTAGGCTGGAGTGGTTTTGCTGTCTTAGTGTTCCTGATTAGGCTGATTCTGCCGTACTTCTTGTCCTGTACAGAGATAAGGGGGGTGATACTTAAAGCCTTCCAGATAGTGATATGGTTTCTCTGGAATCATTCCCGTGCCTGTGCAAGATCCTCGTTTCCCTCCAGTCCTGCTCGTGCAGCTGTTTTCTCCCCAGCAGGCTGTGGCCTGCAGTCCCACCTCATTCTTGTTTGCTTCTCAGAGGTAGGTGTATCCACGGGGGCTTTTTTTTCAGAGGCAAAGGTGCAAAGCCACCTGCAATGCCAGTTTGCATCAGAGGGAGCAGCAGATACCCAGTGCTGCCGAAAGAGAATGCTCCTGTAAATATTTTGGGAAATAATCTATCTGAAGAATGTTTTGGGATATGATGGATCTCCAGGCTGCGTTTTGCTTCCCTCTTCTCTTTGCAGATGCTGCTCAGGGAATGGTGGAGAGCAGAAAGCATATGCTGAGTAACAAGAGGCAAAAGAGCATGACATTGCTTGTTTTTGTTCAGTCATGCTGAGAAAAGTGCCCTGTGGTATGAGGCTGGAGAATGTGTGTAGGTCTCTCCTGAGAAAAATGCTCAGCTGATGTGCTCTATTCTGACTTGCCTGCAGCTCTGCTAGAGCAGATAAAGCTCCGCAGAGGAGGGGGCAGATGGATTGAGCACCGCTTTCCACCCTGAACCCGCAGCTGCTGGGAAAGCAAACTGCCCTGACTGTGGTACGGGGGCTCGTCTTCAGCTCTGGGTTTTACGCTGAACGTCCCACAGCTGCCAAGCGCCGGTCACGGTGGTGTGGTTGCGCTCGCTCAGCCTCGCCAGCGGGCACCGAGTGCGTGGGCTGGGCTGTTCTTCAGGTGTGCCTGAGTGGGAGGGAAGCATATGTAGTATATCTGAAGAGTAATTTAATATATGCATTTGCGTATGTCAGGGGTGCATGTGCATGTAATCCTGTTAACAACACATCACAGGCTTGGTAAATCTTTGGAAAATCCCAGGTCAGCCGTTCTGTGTGAAATTGTATTTTTGTGCTTCTAACACTGGCCCGGGGGCGGGAGCCTCTGTATTCTTTTGCTGTTAATGCCTGATTGCTCCTCTGTGTGTGAGCTGCTGTGGGACGCGTGTGGGGACTGTGTTCTCTCCTCGCTGGAAATCGTGAAGAAGATGAAAAGAGCAGGAGGTGTTCGAGGGCAAAATTGAAATGGAAGACACGGTGTGTGTGGCACTGAGCAGAGAAAGTAGTTGATAAATCAAAGATGTCAGGGTTTAAGGATTTCTTCTAGGGATGATCCCTTTCAAAAGTGATCACCTTAACTCATGTAGTAGGGGTTTAAAAAAATGGTGTGCAACACTTCTGTCTGTATTTTCTGTCTCAACCCTCTTTCTCTGTCAAACCTTTCCTGCGGCCTCCTGTCCCCTCCGTGCCTCGCTTGGCTGTACAGTCAGATGGTGCTGCTGAGCATTATGCTGAACTGTTAGATCTTCACCCTTTTCGTACATCTGTCCTCTTGCACAGAAAGAAATCTGTGCATTGTGTGGGATCACTCATCTTCTCTCCTGCCTCTTGTAAGTGCTGAGTTTTCAGACTCTCTCCAGAACTTGAGGGAGCTGCTTCACTGTTTGCAATTGTTTTGGCTCTCAAGGCTGACGTGGGCTTTGGCAGGAGAGAGCTGTCGGGTCTCTGACACGGGGTAGTGTTTCTGTGGCGTGTGTGGCACATGTGAGCTCAGCCCAGCCAGAGAGAGAGAGATCAACTTGCACAAGCTGTGTGCCTGCCTGGGTAAGAGCGCCAAGGCCGTGCAGCCTGTGATGCCGCCGTGCCTGGCACAGGAGCAGAAAGCTCTGTGTGTCAGCAGCCGATAGCAAGTGCAGGTGCAGCACGCTGAACCACGGGCACTGCTGGGCTAAACGTGCTGCAGATCAAGGCTGGAGCGTGTTTTCTTGGGAACTACTGCACAGTTGGCAGGTGATACACCTCTCCTGCTATTGCATCTGATTTGTGTTTGCCAAACAGCGTTGAACGTGTTATCTCTGCCCAGCAGGTACAGTTTCAAAGCTCGCAAGTGTCTGTTCTGGGAAAGGTAGGTATTAATACCTCGAAATTTGTGCGTTAGGGCTTGTGAGATGCTCTGCTGGAGAGCAAATCCAGCTGGAGAAGAGCTCAGTACATCAAGGCTAGTTTTGCTTCCACTGAAATTTTTTGGCTGTGCCTGTCCCTTGGTCTTTCCATTCATCTGAGCTGCTGGTAGGACTCAGAACTGCTTATCTGCAAGGTCTCTTCTGGGGGATGTGTTTCTCTCCTGAGCGTGTGGAAGCTGGCTTTTGCTGCTGTTACTGCTCAGTTCACAGGGAAATTGTCTCTGAACACAGGGAATCACTGGTGTGGCCATACAGGTTACAGGAGCTGCAGGAGGAGATCTGCTGCAAGAGGTGCTGTCTTAAACATCAGAGAATGCAAACAAGCTGCTATTGTAGGCTGTAGTTATAAATATCAGGCTATTATGGAGGCAGTTTTAATGAACAAAATGACTTGCCACTATTCATGCTGATTGTCGCGTGGGTTTTTGTTTGTTACCCCATTAAGAGGTTAAAAAAAGAGCAACTGTAGCTTTTTTTGTGTCCTTTAGAGTGGCTTTCTCTGTCAGTACTGCAGTATTGGGGCTCTAGAAGTGATGGGGCAGAGATTATTCTTGCAAACAACACTTTTCTCTAGTTTGGAATGAAAAATTGGAACTGACAAAGAGTCTCTGGCTTTTTTTTCAGACTACTGTAAAATCTAGATTTCCAGCCTTGTCTTCAAGGTGTTTGAAGGTATTTATTGGCCTGTATTTTATGAGGTCGATGGGATGTTTTACTACTGTCAGTGGGTGAGAGAGTTTGTCTGCTTCCACTGTGTTTGATGCCAGCAGGTCGCCTGGAAGGGTGGCCCTTTGGGATGGTTAATGAGGCTGTGCCAAGCGCTGCCCTGTGCTTTCTTGCGCTCAGTGTGGGTGTTTGCTTCTTACAGGTGTGATCCCTGCCTCTCCCCCACCACCTGGTGCCATGGCCGACACGATTTTTGGCAGCGGGACGGGCCAGTGGGTGTGCCCCAACGACCGGCAGCTGGCTCTGCGTGCCAAGTGAGTCCTTGCCACCCTCCTTCTCCCCTCCCAGCCTCAGCTCTGGCCTGAATGCTTTCCTGCTGTCTGTGGAGCACTGGCCCTCTGGCCAAGTCCACAGGCTGGCCGAGAGGCAGGAGGTTTTCCCGTTACTCTGTACCCCAGAAACATGCTGCTCGGGGCGGGCAGGAGCCTGCTAAGCTGGGGGTTGGTGCTCGGCTGCTGCTCGGAGCCGCCAGCCTGCCGCGGCGGGGGTTGGAGCGTGGCTGCCCGGGGGGGGGGGGGCCATC
>NW_009702111.1:7620-9062 GCF_000703405.1 Apaloderma vittatum
CGCGGCGGGGTTGGCAGCGTGGCTGCCGTGTGGTGGGAGTCCATCCCACCAGCCTTCCCCTGGGTGAAAGGAAAGGCTTGGAGGCAGGCTTGTATCTCTGCAGCAGCCTAAATATAATTGGTAGCATCCCCCAGCTGCCAGCACTCTTTTGTTTTAGGAACTTGTCATTTGATCTCATTTTCCCCTAAAGTTGAATTACTGCATAACCTGAAGAAAAAAAGGGATGAGTCAAGAGCTGGAATCACATTTGTTTCTTGGATTCTTTCCTTCTCTGGCAGCTGGTAACATGCCACTGCCACCTTTGCTCTTGTCTGAACCTCTAGGGTCAGCCTGCTGCAGAGTTTAGAAAATAGGAGGTCACCCTGTGTCTGAGGGTACTGCCTGACTGTAAACTGTGCACACCACTGCCACTTCTCCGGCCTTCGCCTGAAAGCCTCATTAAGAAAACTGTGTCTGGTAGTGCCCTGCGTTCTGCTGGCAGCTGTGACTTTATCCAGTGACCTCTAAACCCTTGCTGAATGGTAATTAATTGAGCTGTGAAAGCTGCTGCCTGTGCCCAGGTGAGCTAAGGAGGAGTGTCAGCTGTGAGGCACAGAGGAAAAGGACTTGCTAAAGTCCTCCTGCAGGCCTGGGTTAGACCAAGGGAAGAAGGGCCAGATTTATATTTCCAAGTGTGCCTGATGTGATTTGTATGTTTGAACTGAAGGCCTTAGAAATGTGGGATCTGGAGGGAGGAGAGTGCAGGTAATCCCTTTGTTCAGGAGTCTACTGTTGGTGGTTTTGGTTTCTGGTAGCAGCGCCCATCTCTGCAAGGGTACCCCCAGGGTAGCCAGCGCTAGGGTGCACTTGTTTTCTTTATGAGCAAAGCCAAACAGGAGTGAGGACATGGAGCTGTAAAATACAAACTGGACCAGAAAAGGACATGTGAGGGCAAGGAGAGACAGTGCAGCACTTGGTGCTGCTGGGGGAGTGATGTGGTGATCTGGTCAGTGAGAAGAGACTCCTGTTTGGGTGTTAGGGAGCAGACTTCTCTGACGGAAGGCTCGCTGGGGTCTGTGTGTCTGGCAGGTTTCACCTGTTAGGCAGGGCAAGGGTTTTGTACTTTCCTCTCACAGGTTAATGCTTCCATCCACCCCCTCGCACAGGCTCCAGACGGGCTGGTCAGTGCACACGTTCCAGACCGAGAAGCAGAGGAAGATGCAGGCTCTGAGCCCGCAGGAGCTTGAGGTCATTCTGGAAGTCATCCGCAAGGCGGAGAAATTGGACATCATCGAGCAGCAGCGCATCGGGTACAGTCACGTTCGTTTGTCCCCTTCCCTCAGAAGGAAAGGTCAGCGCAGACAAAGGAGTGGTTCTCCCCGCTGCCTGAGCTCAGCCTCCATGAGTGAGAGCATCCCTTAGGTCAGTTATTTTCCCCCTGCCATTGCCTGTTTGGAGCTGAT
>NW_009702111.1:9096-47286 GCF_000703405.1 Apaloderma vittatum
GCCTATCTCCTGCCTTCTTTGAGCTTTGGGGCTTGCGGTGATTGTACCCACTGACAGCCCCTGCTAAATGCAGCCTGTGCTAAGGCAGCTGCCCAGTGGCTCTGGAAGAGGCTGGGGAGGATGCTGAGCTGTGCAGCTACACCCACTGCTAGTGGACAGCATGGTCAGAACCCGCTGCTGGCAGCTCAGTCAGGTAGCATGGCTCAGAACCCGCTGCTGGCAGCTCAGTCAGGTTTTTCCTGGTCTGCAGCAACCCCCTGGGATTTTGCCTGGAGCAGTGAATGAGTTTATGTTCTAGCTGGCTGAGCCCTCTGGAAGGGGTTTGCTAGCTTGAATTATTTAATTTACGGGCATCCTTTTGCTGCTGTAGATTTCCATTTGCTTTCCATCCTGCTGGAGGTCTGGCCTCAGCTGTGTCTGGTCATCCTACGCTGACTGCCTTTAAAGCCGGGGAGCTCAGCAGTCCGGCAGCATTTCCCAGCAGTGTTTCATCTTCGTGAGACAGGAAACCCCAGTGACTCCCAGCCCGTTTCCAGCAGGCCCAGCTTTCTGCCCTGTGCTTCGCGCTGTCCCTGTGCAGTGCGCGTTAGTGAGTGCTAACGAGAACTGACAGTGATGTTTGCGTGATGCGTGGGAGACCCCAGCAGCCCCAGAAGCAGCCAGTGACTCCGAGGGGCTGATGGTTCCTGTGCAGTTGCTGGCATAGCTGCAGAAAGCAGCAGCCTTGCTGCTCCCGTGCTGAAGCATTCTCTGAAACGCTTTTGTTAACTCCTGGGATTTCTGTTGTGCTGAAGTCAAGGATCATAAATCCACTAATGATGGCTCAGCCTGGCTGTGCTGTCTGACCTTATCACCATAGGCAGTACCTCTTTTGAACAGACCTTGCTTTCCTCTCTGTACCAGACCGGGCTGACGGGACATTAGTGCTAATGGCTACCAGGACTGCGTTTCCTCCCTGAGCCGTGTGTGGTTGTGGCTGATCGCTGCCTCTGATAAATGGCCTGGCTGTTGCCCTGCCCATCTACAAGTGGATGCCTGAGGATTGCCAAGCAGTGATCTCAAGACAGCAGCCTCGCTCTGCATGCTCTCCACATCCTGCATCCTAATTGCTTATCCCGCCTCCCTTCCCTTTTGTTATCCTGCAGCTCTGGACGTTGGATGTCGTGCATACGCGTATGTGCTTCCTGTCTTCAAAGAAGCAGGGGGCAGGTCCTGGCCTTCCTGTACTGCAGCCAGGCTCATTTGGGTCTGATGGCTTCAGTCTGTCCTCTCTGCTTTTAATGAGATGTGGGCAAGGCATGTGCCTGCAGTGCTGCTTTCAGGGAGTATGTGTAAAAATGGAGCAGGACTTGGCAGGTTTAACCCCTCTGCCCTTTCCTAGTGCTGCCTGACTTGCTCTGATCTGAGCACTAAAGGCTTTTCCTGCTCTACAGGCAGGAAGTAATTGTGCTGGGACTGTGTGGCAGCAGTGACACTGAGCTCCCGAAGGATCAAGCCCTGGTCTGTGAGCTGTCTGCCCTGCACCCACTAGCTGAGTCAGGCCTCTTAGTGGTATTCACAGCTTTGATTATTCTGGGCTTGATGAGCGTTGGTAGATGGAGTTACAGGGGTTTGTGTCCTCTGAAGACCAAGAGCCAGCTGATAGGAAACACTGAGTGCAGAGACTAAAGTGAAAGTACTTACGATCCCGGCAAGGGGCCCGAAAAAAATGGCACACAAGGAGCAAAGGTGGACTGAGTGTGGAGCACAGACTTGCAGGTTTTCAGCACGCCTCAGTACCATGTGTTTCCATTTCCAAGGTGAGTGCTGTGACTTCTGCTCTGCCTCTTCCCCTGCAGGCGCCTGGTTGAGCGGTTGGAGAACATGAGAAAGAACGCGATGGGGAATGGCCTCTCGCAGTGTCTGCTCTGCGGTGAACTGCTCGGGCTGCTGGGTAGCACATCTGTCTTTTGTCAGGATTGCAAAAAGGTGGGTTTGGTCACACAAGTTCCTGCCTGTTCCTGGCTGTGAGGCCATCAGGTTTTCCTTTGCACCCTGGTGATCTTATTCCTCGGGACTCCAAGGTACCTAAACTGCACTTAGTGCTGAGATGGAGCGGGAGTGCTGCATCTCACACTCTGGGTTTGCGTGGTGGGAAAAAGGGCAGACACGTACAGCCATCAGAGGCGACTCACAAAAAAGTCTGTGGGATCTAGTGCTATTTACTGCAAGGTCTGCTCTTAGACCCTTCAGTAGCACGTCTCTTCAGAGGATTCAAGTCCATCTTCAAGTTCCAAACCAGTGTGAGGTCGCCAGTCGTGATTCCTAAAAGAGCCTGTGCCTCACCGGCTGCCTGTGTTTGTGTACGTTGTCAGCAGGACTGTGCGGGTGCCGTTTGAGAGACAGCAGGAGTTTTCAGGGAGACTGCCTTTCTGCCAGCACCTTGAGGGATGATTGTTGCTTGTCTAGACTCTGCAGCCAAGGGGTTAATCTGTATTGCTGTGGAGATGAGGATCTCCACGGCAACCACCTTATCCTCCCTCTGCTGGGAGGCTGTTTTTCCTGCACTTGAAGCCCATCTTTCCCTGGGGAGATACCTCTGTAAGTGACTTTGCCTGGGGAAAGGTGAGGGTACCTGCTGGGTGCAGGAGTGTTTCTGACTTGCCAGTGGTGGGGTGGTAGGGAGCAGCCTGTGCTAACTCTGTTCCTGGTGGGTACTAGAGCCAAGGAGACACTTGTTGATGTCACCCACCCTGTCACTGAGGAAATGTCCTGTGGAGCCCACGGGACAGCAGTGAGTAAAACCTGCTCCTTTACCGTGGACTGGTGTGTGCTGACACTGCTGTGGTTAAGCAGCCATGCTGGCCACAATGGAAAACCTTTCGTGTTGTTCACAGCTGGAGTTTGTGAGACAGTTCTCGTGCAAAGCAGGCTGCCGGGCTGGGACCAGCACTGGTCCACAGTTGGCTGCAGCACTGCTGGGCTTAGCGCTCTTGTAGGAGAGAGAAGGGAGGTGAGTGTCCCCAGTCAGAGCTGGGGTCCCAGCGTCCCTTCGTACATGCTTGCTGGGCAGGAGCTGCTGGGAGCTGTGCTGGCTTTGCTGTCGAGTGAGTTCCTCCACTGGATCGGATTTGCAGAAGTGTCCGACTGAGGCAGAAGATTGTTTGCAAGGCAGTGCCTGGGAAAGTAAACCCAAATCTGTGAACCCTTGGGTCCTAAGCCAGGGTGAAAGTAGCTTTTTAGGAAGGGATGGGGAAGGAAGCAGAGGTAAGGTACTGGCAAGTGAAAGGTCTGGTTTGAATGGAAGCTGCAGGGCAGCTCTTGGAGAGGAGCTTGGGCTCTGTGTACGTGCGCCTGTGCAGAAGAAAGGACTGGACGGCAGGCAGGAGATGGCTAGTTGTTCCCTGTGTTTCCAGCACGTGGAATAGCGGGATGTGCTGTATTGCCTTCTTCCCTTGGTGATTCTGCTCTCAACCTATCCGAAGCCAGCTAGGTCACTTTAGGGGGCCGGTTAGCTCCATCAGTAGGGCGTAGCGCTAACAATGCTAAGGTCGTGGGTTCAATTGCTGTTTGGTCCCCATGTGTTGCCTGATCTAGTCGAGAGGGGGCGTCCCTGGCGGCAGGAAGGCTGGATTAAAATGATCTCTAAGGTCCCTTCCAGTTTAGGCCATCCTATGATTCTATGATTCTATGACGTTGCCACGGTGCTTTCTAACCTCCTTCTTGTGAGCTCCGTACACTAGTGAAGTGGCAAAAGCTGACTGAGAAACTTCTCTACTCTGTCCATTTGCAGTTGCAGGTAATGACCTCCTAGCTAGTGAGGCTGTGTGAGCCTGAGGCTTCGGGAAGACTGGCCAGAAAACCTCAGAGGAGGACTGGTTTGGTGGGTTTTTTTGTGGTTATTCCCTTTTTGTCTGGGGCCTGCTGGGCATTTCAGGAGCATTCAGATCCAGGTTGAGGTAAGGTATGACCCTCATTTTCCAGTGTGCATTTCGCAGCTGCGTTCGGCTTGGCTGCACTTTTCAGCTGTGTGCAAGCTGAGGGCACTGCTCACGGGCTGCCCTGGGCTTCTCCCCTTGCTGCTTTTTAATGCTGTGAACTCGGGGAACAGTCAGCTCTTCAGCAGAGCACACAGAGTGGGCTGGTACTTGAAGCTTGTTCCCTCTTGTCCAGGGATATCCATCACTCACGCAGGGCTGTGTGCAGTAAGCAATGACTTGTCAGGATCTTAGGGATTTTTGAAGTTCATATTTTTCTTTCTAGGGTTGCTCTGTCTCACTGCAGTCTGTTTAATTCAATAACAGGAATTGTTGTAATGACGCATTTGAAATGTAGCTAAGAACTTACCTTCGGCAAGTCTCTTCTGCTGAGTAGAGGTTTGTTATTGCTTGTAGCCTGATGGATTTTCCAAGTGTCACTTCCTGGATTATGAAGAATGTTTTTAATAGTAATTTTTATTATCTTAGAAATAAATGTATTATGGCAAGACAAGGATGTGTGCAAATCCAGATGTGTTAACAATAGCAGTAGTTAGACAAAGCAGAATGTGTCATTTTTCATGCAGAGGACATCAGTATAATGTGTAAAAGGTGAAGTATAAGAAGAAAGTGCTTTATCTTGTATTTAATGAGGAATGGGGCTGTGTTTAATGTCCTTAAATTTTATGTCTTCTTCTGAGGGATTGTGAGAGATGCTTAATTTTCCAGCTAGTCTGCAGAGAAGGGGAGGAAGAAAGCCCTGTGTTATATTGGAACTTTCAAAATTTATGCCTAGGAGTAAAATCGCTTGGAAACTTCCACTAGAGGGAGTGTTTGAATGTGCTATACTTGTGGGGATTACGATCTTTGAGGGTATATTAGACTGAGTTGCTCCCTCAGGTCTTGAGCTGAAGAAGGGAGAATTTGGGGTACTTCAAGTGGTGTCTGCTGATTGTGTCTGTGATCCCTCTGGCTTGGGTAGCACCGTGATGAGTATTGGTGCACCAGACCCAAGAGGTTGTTTCTCATTTCTCTGGGTGAGTTAGGGCAAGGACAGGAACAGAGAGATGGAAAGCAGAGCACCAGCCTCTGTGGGGTTGCTGGTGACACCTCCTGCTTTCTGTGCAGCCTGGGTCAGGGACAGACCTGCCTCTGGACTACACACACCAGAATGGTTGGGTACATCCCTTGCCTTGGGTTACCATCGTTTTGCTGCTCTCCTCCTCCATGAATGGGCACTGAGGTCTGAGTGAGCTACTGAGACTTTTGTCCCAGACACGGACCTCCTGGCTCGGAGGAGGGGCAGCCTGGTTAGGGGGAATGTGTCAAACCTTAGCTGGGCAGATTAAATTCACATGTCTCTAAGCAAGGCTTTGCTCTCCAGGGCCCTCTAGTGAGTGGCTTTTGCTTGGTGAGGATCAAAGAATTCACCCGATTTCTCATTCAAGCTGCAAGCCAAGCCTGATACACATCAGCTTCGTTATATAATATTAGGTGGTTCAGGTTGTAAATGGCTTGTAATGCCAGCGGAGACGTGAAAGTTCCCTTGTGCGGCAGCAGAGGCCATGCGGCGCTATCAAGCATTCTGCTACGGAAGCGTGCGTGGAGGCACGGTCGTGCCCGCGTTGTCAGCAGCCACAAATCAAGAGCTGCTGGGTGCGTGCTGAGATGGAGGGGAAGCCACGGCGTTTAAGACTACGTGCGTGAAGGAAGGGAGGAGAGGATTTCCAGTCTCGCACAAACTCACGCTTGTGTTGTGCCTGGTTACAGCTGCTCTCCCTGACACCGTGATTGAGTTTTAGGATTTAGAGGAATTAAAAAAAACCACTCTAGAAGTACGCCTCCTTGTCGTGGGGTTTGATTTTGCTCTGTCCAGTTCTCACCCTGCAGTCAAGGACTGTGCTGTAGATATGCCTTTGTCTCATGTCTATATAGACCTGAAGAGGCTTCCTGTGGTTGTTGGTTCTCCAGGATAAATAAGAAAATTGTGCAATGTTTAGGTTTCCAAGGAAAGCAAAACAGAGCCGTTGGGATAGAAGCTTCTCTCTCTTTTCTCTCCCAAGCACTATATGGCTGTGGGGAGTTGCTAACGCCACTTTTTTTTTTTTTCTTTTTTTCTGTTCCTCTCTCCTTGTTTCAGAAAGTTTGCACCAAGTGCGGAATAGAAACCATTGGAGCCCAGAAACGTCCTCTTTGGTTGTGCAAGATCTGCAGTGAGCAGAGAGAGGTAAAATACACCTGTGCAGAGATGCAGTTCAGCAGCATGCACCTACCTGCCCTAAGTCAGTGCTGAGAGTGTGTGGGCTCTTCCCTGTGCCGGGGCACTAGGAGGGGAGCTTGGGATGAGGTTTGGAAGGCTTGTCTAGAGGTCAGGCAGGCTCAATGAATACACATGACGGTGACGACTTTGGTTTGCGAGGGAGTGGAGGGTAAAAAACCCCACCGGTCCCTGCAGCCTGTGTGGCTTTGTGGAGCTTTTCTAGCCATGGCCATAAAGAGACAGCTCCTGCTGCCGCGTTCTTTCCCTCCTAGCTCTGTGGCAAATAAACTTGGCTGACACTGATTCTTTAATACAGCTGGAGAGGTCTAGAGTATAGCTGCAATATTTGTCCCTCTAAAAATAACTAGGATTGCAGCTTTTAAGTCTGTTTTCCTCCCTGCCTGCAAAATTCTATAACTTGCCAGTGTGAGAGACTTCTAATGCAGGTCTCTAAATTTTTATATCCTTCATCCTTGACTTTGCGCTACAAAAAGTAATAGCCTGCCCCAGTACTTGTCTGCCAGCCAGCATCCACCAACATCAGGGCTCACTGCTCTACAGTGAAGTCAGTGAATCTGTTCAATGATTACAGAAGGATTTTCACTTTTCCCTTCAATTTATTTTGGGCTTTTGCTTGTGGTCCTTGAACATCAATCCAGTGCAGCTATTTCCGACCACTGCAACCAACTATGAAACCTGGGTGCTCTGCTCCATCAAATTCTGAAGTGTAGTGAGAGCATTTCTGCAGGTGTGTGAGATGATGGATTTTTTTTTTTTTTTAATAGTAGTTGTGGAAACTGAGCATTGCTTAGGTTTTGCATAGGTTGTGGGAGCACTTGCAAAATTCATGTTCAGGTAAGACGAGGGGTAAGCGGATGCTGCCAGTCTTTTAACTTCGGAGAAGCAGCGTTAGTGTGGGTGGGGCAGGCAGAGGGCATTGCAGCTCCTTGGTTATTGCTAATAATTTGATGCACTGACTCATTTAGATGTTTTGAACTCCATATGGATGTCCCAAAATGTAGAGCGAGGCAGGTCAAGATATTTTGTGTGTTGTGCAGGGAGATGGATATGGGACTAAAATGGACTTTATTTCTTTAACTCTGATCTTTCTGTCTTTTTTTCTTTTTCCTTCATCTCACACTCTATAATTGGAGTTTTTTCCTATTTCTTATAAAAATAATGAAGGGCTGTGGTCACTGGGCAGAGAAGAATATTAACCTGTCCAGTAAGTGTTATGTGTGGCCAGTGCTGTGAGGGTATGGTAACCTTGAGAGCTCTCTCTCTGTCTCTACATGAAACCTGAGATATGGCAGAAGCGCTTCCCTAATGAAAACGGATTGAACTTTCCTTCTTAGGCTAACTGAAAAATAGCCTCATCTTACTTCCCAATCCTAAGCTTCATCTTTATTTCTTGATTCTCTTTAAGGTTGGTTCAGGTCCGTCTCCTTTCTTGTTTGTGGCAATGCTTGTGCCTTGACCAGGAGAAGGTTGGAAGGGTCACAGTGTGGACAAGCAGTCAGGCATCGAGTCATACATCCCCTCTGTCTTCTTGCATGCTCCGCTTTTATTTTGTGGGAAGGCAGGGAAGCATTGAAATTAGCAGAAGCCTTGAGGCATGTCAGCCAGGGCAAGAAAGTTGAAGCAATATCAAAATAAATGTCTGGAAAGTGGCTTTGATCAGGTGTTCCTTAAGAGCATATTACCAGCTTTCTTTTAAGGGCTTGTGTTCAGAGCCAGCTCCTTGTTGCCATCCGTTTCTGTGATCTGGATCTGTCTCGTGTTGCCATCTGCTCTGGCCTAAGCCCATTTGGCCGTGCTCTTTGTTGAAGGTTCTGTTTGCTATCAATGAATGCAGATGGGCATCTGCACTTTGGGATCAGATGTTCTCATTTCTGTATAACCTCCGAATCCCCTGCACGGTGAGTAGGTAGCCGCCCCATTTTATCTCCTGGGGTCCAGAGAGGGAGCTTCAGGAACACGCTGAAGCCTTGAGGTTGGGTGGTTGCAGTAACAAGTCACCTTTCTTCTCTCCTCATCTCCCTGCACACGTGACTGAGCAAGGTTCTCTAGCCCGTGCCAATGAAATACTTGCCTGAAGTAGGCTTGTCCCAGTCCACAGAGCTCTGGCAACTCCTTCCAACTTGTTGGGCCCTGAAACCTTGGCCAACTCTAATGGGGGAGTGTGTGATGTTGGTCTGGAGTAGCCGCCCCCAGCAGTTGTGATGACATGTGTTTCCAAGCCAGTTGACTCCTGACACATCAGCGCTTTGATCGCCATCTCATTTTCTAAACCACCGCTCAAGCTATTTGGGCATGATATTTATGGAGCTTTCAACTCTGCTAGTGAGACACCGTCAAGCACTGCAGTGAGAAAGGGAGGTCGTTTGGAAACCTGGATGGGCTAAACGATGTTGGCTACAGTTAATAAGTGTCATCTGGCTGGGGCAAGAGCCTGGGACTGTAATTGTCCCCTTCAGCCTCCGCTACGCATTGCATGAGTGCTTGAGTTTTGTAGCCCACCGTGATCTCAGTCCAGGATGGTGGGGTTCAGATGTACCACCCAACAGCTGAAGTGTGCAGCACTGTTCAGACATGCTAAAGCTTTCATCCCTCCATCTTTCTTGTTGTTATTTATCTCTGTAGGCTTGACTTAAGCCAGTGTAATTTAGTGACTTGTGGTAGTTGTCTTCCCGTTTTCGCTGCGTAGACAGAATCTGTGCTGGCTTCAGCTTTGGTTAAACAGTCAGTATGCTTGGGTCAAAATGAAGACCAAAGTAACAATCTGTCGTTTACATCAGTTTTTCGGTTGGAGTTGAATGTTTGATGCCCATAGATCCCTTTGGGAATCCCAGCCTCAGCCATTCAGAAGCGCTCTTTGCAGCTTTCTTTTTCCTTGAAAACCTCCACTGGGAAGGCTGTGCTGCATAGCAATGAGGAACAAGTCGCTCTGACGCTGCCTTATTTGTGGAGAGTGGAGGTGATTAATGGATTCTTCCTGCTGCTTGCGTCCCAATCATCCAGAAGCAAACCAGTGTGTTCAGCAGTACTTGAGCTGCCGAGAAGGATGAGCTGCAGACAGGATGAGAGTCTTCGAGCTGCCAGAGAGGCGCTGGGAGGAAAGTCCTGTGTTCTAAGATGGCCAGGACCTGACAGAGCCTAGATGTTCCTACTAGCAAAGACAACATCCACAAGGACCAGCAGGCACCTCTTCTTCCTGAAATAAGATAGACCTTGGCTGCTTTAGGCCAGAACAGGCGTGCTGGAGATACTGCTTGTCCCAGCTGCTTGCAGAAGCATCTATTGAAACCGCCCTTTTGTTCTTCAAGGATTCTGTGAACATTTTCTTTTACCGTGTCTTCTGAGGGCAGTGGAATTAAAGCAAATGTGGATCACGTTTTATTGTTCCTGCAAGCAAGGACAGAACCAAATTCAGCCAAGCTGGCGTTCAGTCTGAAAGGCAAGAAGCACCCTTCTTGCCTCCTCCATGTGTGCTGCATTGCCTTTGGCTTTGCAACTTGCATTGCCTTTCTGGAGACCCGGTGCGGGGAGGCTGATCCTTCTCGGGGCAGTCCTGTTTCGGTGTGCATGGAAAATCCTGTGGCATGATCAGGGATGCTGGTTGCAGCCAACATTGGCCATGGGTTTGGAATGAGCCCTTCTGTTAACTTGGCAGCGAAGCAGCGATGCACCCACAGGAATGAGAGCACGGGACACAAAGGGAGCAAGTTCTTCAGCAAAATGGGCTTATTGCAGTGGTTGTCAGAGGAGCAAAACTGCCCGGGAGGAGCTGCGCTGGGCATGCATACAGCTGGAAAGATTCCCTGCTGCCAGGCCTCTGGCAGAGCACGTGAGCTTTGTAACAGCTTGAGCAGCAATGCCCACGTTGAAATAGCTGCTTGTGGTCGTGGTCTGCCTGTCATCTCCTGGCCTGAAAGGGAAATGGGACCTGCATTGTTTTGTCAAATCGCTCCCCAGACATGCTTTGACTGATAACACCAGGTTCTGCAAAGCACCTTCCTGAGTTACCGCTCTCTCTATATAATTATTTTTTTTATATATCCATAATTAGCGATGCTATCATCATAATTAAAATCCTCTTGGAAGCGTTCTTGCACATTTACATTTGAATTGACACATCCAAAATGGTAGTGATAATGAAAACAGTTTAAGTAGAGTGGGGGGGAGATAGTTGTGGGGTTTTTTTTTAAACCTCATTGGATATGAAAGAGAGTGTCAGCTATCAGGGACCTGTTAAAGTCTTAATTTGCCCTCTCTGCTTCCCTTTCCCTTTAATTTCTTCTCCTTCACTAAACTGCATTTTCATGGCTGGCTGCATTTCTTGGTTTATCACAATAAACCATGCAGAGGATGATTACTGCACTGGAAGAGCAGTGTTGTCTCCTCCCCTTTTGCCCCAGGGCTTCCCTTTTCACATATACACTCATATATACCCTTTTGAATGTTATAAACCAACATAGCCCAGGGTTATTACTGGCTGGCATGATGGTTTCTTGGCAAAAATACCATACCGATGGAAGGGAGCGTTTATTTTGGTGCCTCTGGGATTGAATCGAAGTGATGTGCACCTGTTTGCAATTCAAAGAACTCATCAATAGCCTGCCATATTATTTTTGGGGGGTGGTAGCAAGTGGTTAGACTCAAAATAGTGTCCTCTAGAATAGAGCCACGGGGGGAAAAAAAAGAGGCCTGATTGAGAGGGGAATGATAAATGGTTGAAGGCTGGCAGCCATCACAGCTTGAGAAATGTTGGGGTCAGAGGTGCGATAGATTTTGCTATTCCGGAAACAAAGCTCCGAATAGCAATTTCACTGCCTTTTAATTTTCTTCATCCTCAAGTGCTGAATGTGGGAGTTGACAACAGATTGCTGTAAATAATGTAATTGGAAATCTCTGTGTTACGGAAAAGCAGATGAATGCAAATAACGAAGCTGAAGAGCGCTTTGCTCTTTCTCCCTGCCAGTGGTTTGCGGCGTGCCAGAGCCACAGCGGAGAGCGGGGACAAAGTGAGCGTGGGGGCACGTGCTGCGTCAGGGCAACGGCAACAAAGTCCTCCTGGGGTGGTTGCGTTTGCAGGTGCCTTTCCCTTCATTAAGCCTTGTAGCCCACGAGAACCTGCTGCTCCACCTCTGGGCTGCTGGGAGATTGAGCTGATAATGCTGGTGTCAGCATGGGAGGCTGAAGGTGGCTGTTTTCCTCTCGCACAGCCCAGCCCGGGCTGCTGTGAAGGAAGGCGGCTGCAGCAGGAGAACAGCTACTGCCTGGCAAGCAGCAGGTGATAGAGCAAAACGTAGCTTTGCAGCAAAAGATCCTTGGTGAAGCCAACTCGGTGGCGGCTGCATTTGTTGTGATTCCTTCAGCCACGATCCCGTCCCTTCATCAGCGAGTCCTAATGTTTTCTCTGGTTAGGAGCTCGTTTTAGCACTTATGTGTTCAGAGAAGGAGAAAGAGGAGGGAGAAGCTTGAGCAGCAACATGAGTGGCACCAGGGTGCAGTGATTCTCCACTCGGTCCCGTTTACAAGCTGTGCTTGAATGTGCTAGATAAAAATACGCGCCTGCTTCTGACTCGCTCATCCTGTAGCTATAATGATGGCTTGATGCAACTTTAATAGTTGCAACTTTAATAATTGTCAGGGTTATAAAAAGCATTGCGCTCTCTGGACTTGTCATGGTCAGAGATGTTAAATTGCTTTGAAGTAATAAAAAAAGGCATCTGTTGCTGAAGTAGTTCTTCTCCCCGGTGTCCTTCCCCAGTTTGCTTTAGGGTAGTTTAGGTGTCAGGGGTAGCTGAAGAGCAGGAGCCTGAAGGAAGTCGCTATGTAGCGTTGATTCTGGCTGGGTTTGGCTGGGCCAGTTTGAGCACAGTGGGTGACCCATGGTGTGGCTGCTCTGTCCTGAGCCACACACTGGGCTGCCACGTTCCGATCTGGGATAATGCCGCCACAGATTGTTGTTCCCCTCTGTCAAGTACTCAGAGCAAGGGATGATCAACGTTACTAAAATTTGGGTTGTTGCAAGAGACTGGAAGGGACTGACTGTCCCTCCCACTGATGAAATTCCAGCTCCTCCACCCAAATTCAAGCTGCCCTGGGGGCCAGGTTTGACCTCACTGGCCGATGGGACTGGTGGGAGGAAAACTCTCCTCCTTGGAAAAGAACAAACTTCTGCCAATAAACAGGAGTTTTATTCCCAAAGCACCGTTATGGATTTATTAATCTAAAATCAAGCAAGAACTTTGCTGTCGGGCCACTCTTCCAATCAATGAAACTGCCATCAACAGCAGTCAGCAGCATCGATTTGTTTTGATGCATGGGTGCCAGCAGTGACCCGTGTGCCCGTGTGCAGAACAGGTCGGGGACCGCGGTCGTTTCGGATGGGACGTGCTGCTAACCTGGGGGGTTTAGAATTAATACAGGGGAGAGCATCTTGCTGCAGCTGTTTTACAGCTGATCTCAAGCATTTCAGTAGTGCTGTGATGAGACCAAACTGTATTAGAAGCGCCAATTTAAAGCGAGTATGTATGCATAGAATCAATTTTATATTGGTATTACTACATCAGAGCTGGGTGTATTATATCATTAACTCTTTCTGTCACTGGACTTGCTTTGGGGTAGTGAGAAACGTGGGGGTGACCAGCCTTTTCTTACAGCAATCCTTGCTGTGTCTGATTGGTTTTATGGTGTGCCTAAATTGTAGTCCTCCTGAAGATAATAGGTCCCTTCAGTGCTTCAAATTAAATTAGAGATGTTGCAAGGTCTGTTCCAAGAACGACTGTAAGAAAAGCTTGGTTCCATGCTGGCAATTTGCGTGGGGAAGCTGCACTTGCCCCAGCTACCCAGTGTGTGGCAGGGGATGAATAAGCTGCTCTCCCTGAGCCACGGCGTCAACTGAGGTGTGACTGTCCCCGTTTCACTCGCTGTGTCCTGCCTGTGCAGCGGCTCCCAAGGCTTCCTGCCTTCCCGAGACAAGAAGGACCAGAGCTCACCCAGCCTGCGGCTCCTGCATCGTGTGAGTTTACCGGAGTTGCAGTGGGCCAAGCTCTGCGTGAAGGTGTCTGTCCCAGATTTAAAAAACATTTTGCATTGCCTGAGTCATGGGGATAGCAGCGCGCCTTCCTCCAGGGTCTCTGTGCTGCGCTGACGTTTGCTGTTGAACAAGCTGTACCAAGTGCTGCACAATCCCAGTGTGCTAGCGCAGGGCACAGGAGGAGCTGTGTCAGCTTGTGCCTTGACTGGCTGGGTCACTGTTTTGGCTGCTTGGGTGCTGGTGAAAGAGCTGGTGAAGAGTCCTGCCTGCCAAGACCCCCTCTGTAGAAGAAGAACTTGCAGTCTTCTCTCCTTTGGGGATTTGGCTTCTCAAGCTTTTTCCCTTGGAGCAGACTCACCATCCCACCAGGCTTGTTTCTCAGCGTGATTGCAGGGTGCTCTCACTGCCTGCTTGCCAGATCCTGCTGTGGTGCACACAAGCATCTCACACTCTTACAGTAACTGAGGTGTGAGCTGGGTCACAGTGGTGCTGAGCTTACCTCTGCTGGGTGTTCTTCTTTTAGAAAGCATATTACCAGGTTCCCCTCTGAAATCAGATCATCTTCACTTGGCTTTCAAGACTCCAAACATATTTTTGCTCTCTGCGTTGATGACTCTGGACTAAGAACTGTGCAACCTGCTGAGCAATCTCCTCCCCTCAGTGAAATGGTGACAGTGGTGTCCTGCTTTCTGTGCCTGCATGAGAAGAACTTCTCAAGAGTACTAGGGGTTGTCACTGCCCCCTGCTTTGATTAAGCCCTAAATGCAAATGTGTTGCTGTGATTAGGGGCATCTGCATTTGCACCCGTTGCCATCATAGTGAATGTAAATATAAAATGTGTAAAAATACGTAAAATGTTTTGAGAACTTGTTAGTGTTCCTAGTTCCAATCTCCTTCACTCTGAACAGAAATGGGAGATTTCTACCCCCTGTGCGTGAAATAGAAAATTATATTTTTACTATATTAACTTATTTTTGCCCTGACTGTCTTATTAGCTCGTTATTAGACTGCTGGAAGGCACAAAAGAATTAGGTTTTTAGAGGCTATTTCTTTTTGTCTGAGCTGCCGTCCTTTTCCCTTCCTCTGGCTCACAGCAGGCTTTATATTAAATATACTTAATGGAGCTCCTTCATCATAAGCTGCATTAAAACTAAATTGGAGAGTAGAGGGTGTTCTTACAGGAGATATTACAGTTTAGCGTTCGCAGTCCATTTCCTGATGCAGGTTCAGCTTATTTGAGTGTCATTCTTCTCGTTCTGGGGTTTTCAAGCACACTTGTTAAATGACCTGCCTTAGCCTGAATTGCTCTGCGAAACAAACACCGAGGTTGTCCCGTTCGGCACTGCTGTCCTGGCGGTGCCGTTTGCATCCCCCAACTGCTGCCGGTCTTTGACTCTCTCAGAAGTAAAGTGAGCCAGGTTGAGGGCCCTGGTACAGGAGCTGCCCAAGACTTGTTTTACTCCGAGCAGAGCATGTGCTTGGGGCTGGTGCTGCCCGTGGCACGTGCCTATTCTCTCCAGGAAACTTTTTGTTTTGTGCATTCCCACTGGAAAAGCAGCAGATGCAGAATCTGAACTGCCTGCTGCTTAGCGCAGGCCAGGGAACTTCTTCATGATATCCTTGTGGTAAGCCTGGGAACACGTGTTTGGCTCACACGTGGCATCAGAGAAATGCCTGGTCTTGACCTAGAGCATGCGAGAAGCTCCGTGGTTTGCAAAATCACCCTGTTTTTCGTGGTGGGAGAAGGACTGAGGTGCAGCTAGGCTGACGAGGTGTGGGGATGCTGTGGTAGTTGCAGAGCACAGGGGAGCCCCTGGACTCTGTGAGCTGGAAGGCTTGATTCCCTGGCCCTGTGTTTGGGTGGAGTCAAGGTAGCTCAGGGGGAATCTTTGGGCTGAGCTCTGTGGGGAGCTCGTTTCGTGCTGGCTCTGCTCTCTGACTGTAAAAACCCAGGCTGAAGGTGTTGTGTCTCTCTGACAGGTCTGGAAGAGGTCTGGTGCGTGGTTCTACAAAGGACTGCCCAAATACATCGCTCCTTTGAAGAGCAGCAGCAAATCCAGTGAGCTGCCCTCGCAGCCTTGGCAGAGTGAGCTGGCCGTGCCGGAGGCAGAGAGCATCGGGACCAGCCGATCCTTCACCTGGGCCAGGGGAAAAGGTTGGTTGTCTGCTCCGTGCCCCGGAAGCAGATGGGGAGGAGGACCTGGATTCTGCTGTTGTTAGCAGGATTCAGCTAATGGGGAAGGCTCTCTGTTCAAGGTGAGGGATAGCCCACAAGATGTGGTGTGTTTCCCATGTGAGTGTGATATATTTTTCAGGTTTCACTGTTATGTAAGTACACATTGGTGGTTCAGACTAGCTCCAGCCCTCCTGCGCTCCGTGTCCTGCAGTCCACCCTTGCTTTCCTCCATTCCTTGCAGCCCTGGCTGTTTTGCTGGGGCTGTGAAGGGCAGGACGAGCCGTGAAGCACAGCCCAAAATGCTTCTCCGGCTGAACTGTGTAAGATGGTGCCACTGGTGGACGTTGTTCTGCAGCCAGGGCTGACAGAAGGCTGGTCTTCCTCTCCCTCCCTGAGCTGTTCACTCGTTGCTTCTGCTACTCCACAGGGCACCACTGGGCAGATAACTCAAATTGCTTTAAGCTGGGTTAGAAAGTTCTTGCCCCAGTGTCTTCCTGGGGCTTGGAGCAAGTGGGCAAAGATAGTCTTGTACAGTCAGTGGGTAGGACTGAGCTGTTGCTGGCAGTCTCCTTTTTTGCCTGAACGCCCTAAGCAGGTGAGATTGGCAAAGGGTGAAGCTCCTTCCCAGGCCTTGCTTTGCAGCATGGAGAGCTCAAGGCTGAGCTGTTCTTTAGGCAGTCTCAGAGCAGCTGTTGATGAAGTTAGCCCTGTGCAGGACTGGGGCCAGAGCACTGACAAGCTTGAAAATTTATGAGCTTCAGCACTCGCAGCCCTGTTCTTGGAGGTAGACCTTGATTGAAGTAGACTGTTGTATCACATGTGTCTTGGATTGCTGCCACATCAGATCCCATTCACAGTGCTGCTGCCTTGCAGGGCTTTGTTTTGCCCTCTTTTCCATCTGCCCACCCTGTCGTTGCTCAGAGGCCCGCTCCGGTGCGGTGCCTAGAGCCGGCTGGGGGCAAACCGCAGAGCAGCACTGAGGAGCTGAGCACTCAGGGTCGTTAGTGTGACGGCGGATGGATACTGCAGAATTAAAACTGTTGCCAGTCTGCTTTGATTTCTCTTCTTTTCTTCCTGGTGTGGAAGAAATATAATGGTGTGCCATTAGATCCCTTCAGCTGGAGAAGACCTCTGCAGCGCACCAACAGCCTATGCTCTTCCACATCAAGATAAATCTTATCAGTAGCACAAGGGGAAATTACCTTTTAATAAAGAGGACTCAGGAGAGTTAGGCTTAACAAACCTTCTCTTCAGCTAGGAAAGTACTCCCAGCCCTGCTGTAACTTTGTAATTAAAGACAAATTAGATCAAGAATAGATGGTTTTGCTTCCCTCCAGGAGATGTTTGGAATGAGTTGTCTTAGTAAATGAACTGATTGGTGAGGTATTTTCTGTTCACACGATACAGAAAGCATTACGAGTCAAAGATGTTGATCTCAGACCTGGCCTGCTTTTCATTTCAACTTTTTAGTTGGGTTTTGTATTTGGAGAAGGCCTCCTCCTATATATTGGCAGGAGGACAGCGAAGTGGCCTTTGGTAAACGTCGATGTGGGTGGTGAGCTACCTTTTTCCCTGTGCTCTGATTTTTTGCTGGCTGCTGTTTTATGGGTTGGATAGTATTAATTTACGGCTTTGTTTTCTGGTGCTTTTTTTCCTTGTTGCCCTTCTCAGTTAGACTGCCTGTCCTCTGGACAGCTTTCAATGGGCACTGCGGGCTATAATTTACCTCAGAAGCTGGGAGTTTGTGTGTCTCACCCCTTGATTTAACTCTTTTTCACCTGCAAGTGCTGAGACTTCTGCTGTTTGTCATCCAAGACCTCTGCAATGCGCAGGGCAGCTGCCTTTCCCCACAGAGGTGATGGAGCTGTGATGTTGCCAGCGTGCACCTGCAACTGGACCTGGACTGAGCTTTATGAGGCCGTGGCTGACAAGGCGGCGTGCCTTAACCTCTGCCTGGCTGATAGCATTTGTCAGCTCACACCTCGTTACGTCCTCATGTGAACACATCCTTGCAGCACTGAGTAAGCCCTGTTGCCTGTTTGGCAGGATGTTCTCGGGAATGAGCTCTGGCATTTAACGTGCCTGACTCTGACAGGCTGCTCTCGGTGGGGTTTCCGTTATCTTCGCCAGCCGTGTCTAACTCCACCACTTGCCTCCTGAAGTGCTGACTGAGCGCTCTCAGCTATTAAGAGGTTCAAGTCGGGTGGGACCAGCAGACATCCCAACACAGCCCCTGAAGAGCCTGGGAGAAAGGAGCCATGGTTGTCCTTTCGACATCCTCCATGCCAGGAGCTGCCTTACAGTAGTGGGACAAACCTCAAGTGTCCCGTTTTCTCCCCTCAAAAGTCAGGGATCAGTGCCAGGCCCTGGGTACCAGTCGCTCCTGCTGCAGGAGGGTGGGAAGGCAGCAGGACCAAGGGACTCTTGGGAAGAAGTTTTATCTTTACGCACCCATTACTTCTCTTGCACTCGCTGACACTGGGATTTGCCATTGCCTTTAGTTTTTCTGTAATAAACAAGCAGTTGCCATGGGAACCCTGCTATTAGTTAAGGCACAAATGTATTGTCATGCGGAGAATAGCAGTAATATTTCTGGTGCTGGGGAACAGCTCTGCTCCATGTGGTGGAATGTGGGTGGGTTTCTGCACGGGGTCGGGTGGGCTGGGGCCATCAGGGGGTGGGGAGCAATACACAGCAGGGCTTTCCTTCTTCTGAACTCATGAGTTCAGCAGAAAATAATGCAGAGCGTTTGGGTGGAAAAAAGAAGTGTGATCCCAGAGCTGTTGCAGTGTTTGGCATGAGGGCTGCCTGCTGCTCTGCTCGGTCTCTGGTGGTTTCTCCCGTTTCAATGCGCTCCAGTCCTGTTGCCAAGCAATGTGCTGCCAGAGGCACGGGAGCGGTGGCTGGGCAGAGGGATGTGGTGGGTTTGTCCGATGTCTGGCTTTGACTGGAGGCCAAATCCCCAAGTGATGGAGCAGAGAGGAGGGGCGTGTTGAGACACATCAAGCACTTTACAGGCCACCGAAGGGCTCATCCAACTTCTCTACGAGTTTGGGCAGTGCCAAAGCTTCACGTGTGCTTGGACATGTCCCTGCAACTGCAGGCACTGCTGATCTGCGCTTGGGAGACACTGGGGTTGTAATAAAACTCTTCAGCTCTGACCTTCCCACCTGCAGTGACTGGGAGCTGTCGGCCTCTCTGCTCCCTGGAGGTCATGTTTGCAAAGAGTGGTTGCAGGGGAGCTGCGTGCTCAAGGGCTTGTGCTCAGGCCACTCATCCAGCTCGTCTTGGCTGTGCTGGGCGTGCGTGGCTGTCCAGAGCTGTTGCTGCAGGGTGCCCAGGCATGCCCATGTGCTTATTCTGTATTTTTGGCAGCTCTAAGAAGTGCCAGGCTTTGTGTGTGCAGGGACTGAGCTCTGCCCGCGATGGGCAGCAGGAGGGAGCGTGTCTGGCCATGCCTGTGCTAAATGTGCGTATTTAATATTAGGGCTCAACCTGCTCTGGCAGCAGCCGCAAAGGTTCAGACTCTCGATGAGTGACCCATTCACTCTGGGAATACTGCTTCTCTTGCAAGTATTATCTTGGCATATTTTTCTTATGAGGTTTTTTTTCAGTCAGCTGGAGATGGAGAGGGATAAATCTGTTACGTTCTCTGAAAGTACAGCTGTCCAATGACTCTTATTGATATATCAGCAACTACTGGAACACCAGATATATGACTTCTGGGCTCTGGAAAGTGCCAGCAGAAGGTCTGGAAGATTTGGGAGAAAAATTACCTTAAAGGGAAACATTGGCACAGTGGGTAAAATAGACTCTTATTGACAGCAGAGGAAATGAGAGCAGACAGGGCTGCTCCTGTGGTGCGAATGTCTTTGTGTCATTAATATCTTCCTCCTCTTGTGCTGGTTCTCTCTGAATGGCAGAAGGGAAGGCAGCTAAAGTCACCTCCACTGATTCACTTTGGCCTTCTCCAGATAAATCCTGTTCTAAAGCCATGGGTTTTATGAGTCCAGGAGACCAAAAAAAAAAAAAAGTAAAGAAGACCAAGTGGGACAGGAGTGCATTTTCTGAGGGAATTGGGCAGTGGGACGATCAGCATGAGTCTCACAGCTGAGATTTGGATTTTGTAGCAAAGAGCCTGGTATGTATGGGTTGTTATTAACAGTATTTAGAGATAGTCCCCCACCTCTCCTGGAGAGCTTTGGGGAAGTAGCGAAGCCGTCTTTAAGATGGCAAAGCTCAAAGCCAAACCTTTGCTTTGAGGACTCTAAGCCAGAAGTGCTTGTTAACGGGGCTTCGCTCTCTGCCCAGCTCAGCTCTGCAGCTGCTTTCCCTGCAGGTGAGAGGTCCTGTTTCTGATGATGCTGGGAGGGAAAGGCTGCGGGTGCAGGAGGGGCTGGTGCCAGGGGGAAGGCTGTGTGTGCAGCAAGGAGGGGACCCAGCAGCCTTCCCCTCCTGCGCAGCGCTTCCCCGCAGCACGGTGTGCGTGGGGAGCCGCCCGCCAGCACAACTTCAATAACGCTTTGCAATAACCCTGGCAGCCAGCTTTAATATCCTCAGAGATGTTAACTCCAGAAAAGCACTATTTTAGGTATTCACTTTTTATATTTATTTCTTTTAATAAAATGTTTTGTGTAGTACAGATCGCTGGCTGAATACAGGAGTGTCTGCAGAGGTCCTTGGCAGAAATGTTTGACAGCTTGTGCCAGGGGAGGGGATACCCTCCTGCCTTGGGAGGATGTAAAAGGTTTTGTAGCTGTGAACTGCTTGTAGTGAATTTTAGAGCTGATGCTGAGAGATGAACTGACAGCTGTCTCTGCAACCCCACGTTTGTCACACCGTGAGGTTGGACACTACGAGCAGCACGGCGCAGGGACAGTGGTTTGTTCGGGAGCAGAGCAGGGAACTCATTTGTCAGGTGAATATGAGCTTATAAATACATCCTGTCGAATATAAAGAAATAGTTAAGGCTTCCATTTTCTGCTGTAGAGGCTGTGGATTGCAGTGTTGTCTGCTCTGTATCCCGCATGAGCCACTGTGGTACTTTCTATCAGAAACTGAGACCCGCTGTTTGAAATGGCTTCTGAGCTGGAAGGAGAGCTGCTATCTGCCATGGTCAGGCGGAGAGATGCTTTAGGTGCAATCTCTCAAACAAGAGACACTTGTTTTCACGTTACCTTCCTTCTCAGCCTCATCATTTTTGTTCTGAGATCAGGCCATTACAAAACCCCAGGAGATGGAAAACCCTTTCTCATTTTACCCAGAGCAGCTGGCGGCAGAGTTATCTTTTACACCAATAGAAGCAGGAGAGGTGCTTGCATAATTGCATGGAAAAGTGGAAACGACCTGCCAATTTGTGAAGTTGTGTCTGGCAAAATGAGACTCCTTCAGCTTTGGTGGAAACTACAGAGGGTGGAAAGCAGCAGGGTTAGGGCTTCCAGACCAGACACGCTGCAGGGCTCTTGGCTTTGCAGCAGGGAGATCTGGCCAGCAAAGCATGGCACAAGAGCAAGGTGGTCCCAGCCAAGTTTAGGAGAGAAGCACTGGTGGTGTGTGTGCATCTGCTTCAGGTGCTGGCACCACTGGGTGTGTGCAACTGAGTTACAAACCATCTGTAAAAAGTAAAAACACATCATATTGGAAAGGAAGAGTGAGCTGCTGTGGGGGAACTGCAGATAGGGCTCCTTTTGGAGAGGAAGAATGTGAACAGCAGAGTCAGCATTTGTTCGGTTTTATCTGGCTCCATCTGGCACCCCCTTTGGTAAGCATTACGAACGTTGTGAATAACTGCCTCTCTCTCCTCTCCCTGATGTTTTCTGCAGTGGTTTCTAGCGACAGTGAGAGCGACTTGGAGTTCAGTTCCTCCAGCCTGGATGACAAACCCTCACCTGTGAGGTCCGAAGGCTCAGAAGGCAGAAAGCAGCGAGCAGGACTGGGTGAGGAGTTGCTATTCCTTGTGGCTGGAGGGTGGGGAGTGTAGAGCGCTTGAATGTTTGGCTCTTGGGGCTCTGGCGTTCAGCTCAGCCACTTGCCTGTCCTAGGCCAGTGCAGCCTGGCTGAGCTGAGCCAGCCCAGAGTCTGATCCTTTCTTACAGCTCCTCTCTCCTGATTTTTTACCACTGGAATCACTGGTACCGCTTTAGGAGTGGGAACTGGGACCCTGCTCCTGAGGGTGCCTGTCTGGGAGCAGGGAGGCTGCTGCTCCCTTGGGACCTGGCCCAGCACCTGTACCTCCTTCTCCCTCCCCACAGCAGCATCTCTCTGTTGTGTCCCTGCAGTGCCCTTCGGGGAACCCAGCCAGGCCATGGGCAGGGCTCTGGGGAGCACCCACTCCCCCACGCTCTCGGGAAGCCGCAGCAGCCTGGGCAGCGAGCAGGGGGCTGCCCTCAGTGCCACAGAGAGCTGCCAGAGCGACCAGCCGGCGGATGGGCAAGACAGTGACGCTGGAAGCAGAGTCCCTGGTAAGCTGAAGCCCGTCTCAGGGCACATCCATGCTTTTGGATCTGGCTTTCCTGGGAGTACAGCTTTCTGTGAGGCACACCTGGCAAAACTGCGGCCCAGGATCACCTTTCTCTGCTGCTTTTCTCACGGCAGGTGCTGTCACAACATTCCAGCTCACTCCTTCCCTCTTTCCCGATGCAGAATCTATTCTGCAACATGAGTAATCGTCTGGGTGGGAGCTGCCTACACCCACCTCCCAGAGCAGCCATAGCATGGGCCTGACCCCCTGCAAAGGCCTGGAGCTCCTCGCTGCCCTGCAGAGCAGATTGAGCTTTTAATGAAGTAAAGCAGATCTCCAGCAGCTTTATGAAACCAAATAAAAATTTTCCTAATGTTAGATGGCTCTTAAAGCCAAGCATGGCTCTTCTCAGAACTCTGCAGAGAAAAAAAAAAAAAGATACTTTTTCCCTCTTCAACAACCCTGGAACAATTAAATGACTGTGGGAGCAGAGGCTGCTATCACATCTGATCTGGAGCAGCTGAAAGAGATGCAAATGTATTCTCTCTGCAATTCCCGCTAATCTATTCAATAACCCCTTAAGTTATCGTTTAGTGCCGCTCTCTCCGGAGCGTTCCTGCCACCTTGTGAACTGCCACTCCTTTTGTTCCTGAGCCTGTTTTCTGCTGTGCATGTTGAGGCGTAAATTGGATTAGAGAGAGCAGGTTTATCCGTTAGTGCAACATGGATTCATAGTCCCCCTCCCCACGCTTCCCGCTAGAAATAGCCAGCATAAAATTGTTTCTCTGCTCGTCCCTCCCTCCCCAAATTTCAGGGATTTGCAGTTTTCTTTAATTTTAGTTTTTTGCAAAGCAAATCAGATGAGTGATACTTCTCTTTGTCCTTCCTCTCTCTGGATTATAGTGCTGCCCTGGACTGGGTGGTTTATTTTAAGCCCCTGTTGGCTGCAGCATTAGAGCCGGCTGGTTCCTGTTGTGTGTTGGCTCCGCTGCCTGCCCGAGCGGAGCAGCAGGTTGTCCTGCGGGATTAAAGCAGGTGGTGTTGGATAGTAGGTGTGACCCCTTGAGTGCTTCTTCTCTGGTGCTACATGGCTTATGCTGAGGTCTTGGACGGTGGGTTTGTACCGTGCTTAGCACTTTGGAGCTTTCCTGGCAGCTGTTTGAACTAACTGCTGCCTGGCCGTGACAGTGCAAACGGTATCGCAGGCAAAAATGCCTTTTTCCTGCTAATAACCTCATATGCAAAGCTTGGCACAAGAGGTCAACATTTTCTGGTGGGATCTCTCCTCCCAGGTGGGGGAGAGCTAAAAATGACAGGCAGCGTGGACATATATTTAAAAAAATGAAAACTGTAGCAATCTCAGGAGCCCAGTTAAAATAGTCCCTTCGATGCAGAGAGGATCCTGCTAAGGAAAAGGTTAAGCCAGGTTGGCTGACTAGAGAATATCTGTCAAGATCATTATTATGTCTGGGGTCATTTGTTTCCCAGTCTTCCTGGAGAAGGGGCTGCTTTGTTCAGACGTGGCGCTTGCAGCAGCGAGTGCCATGGCAGGAGAGTTCTGTGGCCCCCGGAGCCAGCAGGAGGGAGGCAGAGACACAGCAGCAGTGTTTCTGCTCTTTGAGCCTGTCCTGTGCCGTGTTTCTGCAGTGTGGGGGCTAGTGTGACAGCGTTAGAGGCTCTACGAAAGGTCTCTGCGAGGACGCAACGCTGGAACCCGAGCGCGTTGTGGGAGGCACACGACATGCCCGTGCTGTGCTTGCTGTGGCTGCGAGCTCTCCTGCAGTGAGGTTGTTTTCAGCGCTTCAAGGTGGGGAATAGGGAGGGAAAATGAGTTTATTTTCCCTCCAACGTGTTTGGGATGTGGTCTTGCCTTCGTGCAGCGAGCGAGCAGCAGGGATAAGCATGGTCGGCGTTCGTTAACTCTGAAAGCCCTTGGTGTGGCCAGCTGGAGAGGTGCTGCCGCGATGTGATCCCTGCAGCGAGCTGTGGGCGATCACGACCCATTATGTGTGAATTTAGTCAACAGTGTGTGGCTTGGGTGGCCTCGTGTTCACAGGTGGTTTGAGCAGATCAGAACGTGCGGGAGGCTTGAAATACTGAATGCCCCCGTGCTTTGCGAGCAGCCTGGTAAGAGCAGAAAACAGAGGAGAGCAAAGCCGGCGAAAGTGCCTTGCTCTGCGGGAGGACGGGTGGCAGTGCTTCTCCCCATCTTTGGATCGGAGCTTTGTCTGTCTGTGAGGAGCTCTTCTTGATAGGTCTCTCCGGGTGCCGGCATTTGCCAAAAAGCAGAGGCTGCTCTTGCTTTTCACCTCGTTAGAGAGCGGTGGAGGAGGTGGGTGCTCTGTGTCAGGACTGGCAAAACTATTTGCTGTGACTCTTTGCCTGTGGGACAGTTCCTGTGCTCTGCTCTGACCCAAAAGCAGAACAAGGGAAAAAGGTCCTTTCAGCTGTTGATCCTGAGGTGCAGAATAGGGAAAATAAAAAGAGATTTTGCTCCCGTTTTCCTGAAGGGCTCTGCAACTTTGTAACACTGCGTTGAGAGCGATTTTTGCTTCATATTAGCACCTCAGGTGATGTTCTAGGGGTGACTTTCTTCTCACTTGTTTTTCTCACCTCTGCTCTAAATCTGCTCTTAAGTGCGACTTTGCAGAACGCTTTTTAGCATCCTTAAATCCCAGGCCACAGCCAGGAACAGAGACTTAGGGAGTGGTGCTGCAAACGCAGCTGCTCTCATAGTCCTGAGCTCTTTAAGTCTGAAGGCCAAGACACCAGCACGGTCATGTGGCCGAGGGAAAACAAGGAGCTATTAAGAAGGGTTTGCAGATTTCCAGTGTGTTGCTCCAGCTCTGGCTGGGGTTTGGTGAGGCAGATAATGAAGCCTGGGGTTTGTCATAAAATGACTCATTGTCAGAGCTGTGCTGGGATTTAGGCAACCTCAGCCCATGAGCTAAAGTTGCAGGAGAGAGTGGTGAGTTGAGAGGCTGCCAATTTTTTTTTTTTTCCTGTGGGTTTGGGGTTTTTTTCCCCTCTCTTTTCTTTCAAACCCTTTCAAAAGCATCGGTTTTTGAGGGTCTGGTGTTTCTTCTCCTTCTGAAGCTCTGGTTCCTGGAGGTGCCCGCTCTGATGTGATAGCAGTTAAGAGGAAGGTCACGTGCTTGTTTTCCTGAAGAATGTTTAATCCCAAAGAGAATGAAATTTGTGCACCAGAGAGAAGCACAGTCTTTCTTTTTCTCCTTACTTGCCCCCTGCTAGGGAGGTGACTCACCTTGTTCTGGCTGTACAGCTGATGGGTTAAGAGATGCCTCAGTTAAAAGAGAGCAAAGTCCTCACTATTGTTAATTATGACATTTTGATTGAAGAAAGGGAATATTAAACAGAATTAAACAAAGAAATCATCACTATCTTGTGATGAATAGAGAGCCCATGGAGAGCCTTGAATGGAGATGACATCTTTGAGCTTGGACCTGGCTGCTGCAGGGGACAAATTAAGAGCAAAAGGCATCTCTCCTCAGATCAGTAGCAAGTTCTGCTTTGGTGGGTTCCAGTTAATGTCTTCTGTGGACCTTGTCTCATTAACAGGTCCATGCTGTTGAGTATTCTGTAGGTTGGCTTGCAGGTAGGGAATGGTGAGCGAGCTGTGCATGGGCTGTGGGGCTGGAGAAAGCTCTAATTTGTGCTTAAAAGAGGTTTGAGAAAAGGCTACAAGATAAGCTAATGAATGAGTAGCATACCTCTGAGTGCAAATCACCGTCTCCTCAATTCTGCTTGTTTGCCGACGCGTTGTCTAAATCATTAATACTTAAAGAGCAGTACAGCAGCTGGCAGTTAAACAGAGCCGCGTTAAACAAGTAGTGTTGCTGAGCCTGGGAGCTGAGACAATGATGGCAGCCCCTCGTGGGGTATAAAAAAATGGCTTGCAATCCGCAGGTGAGACTGGCTGGAAGGAGCTCCAGAGGCCAGCAGGTCCAGCCTGGCCCCTTCTCCCAGGCTGCTGAAGCTGCAGCTTCTGGATACCTCCCTTTGGACACTTGCTTCGTAGGGAGAGGCTGGGAGAGCCAAGAAAGAGAGAGCCTGGAGCTGAGAGATGGGCAGAAAGTGCTGCTTCCAGCTCTCTTAATTTGGGGAAATTTATGCCCCACCCTTCAGGAATCGACTGGATTTAGAACTGAGGTGGTGTCACTCTCTGTGGCTCAGTGTCTCCTTGGCTGGGGTAGGCATCAGCTTTTTCTCATAAATATGCAAGCTGTTAATACATAAGATGGGCAGAGCCATTCTGCATTATTTTCATGGCAGGAAATTCTCAGAGCATCTTTAAAGTTAAAGCATTACCTTCTCTTTTTTGATTCCCTTCTGTTCCTCAGATGTCTGTTTAGCTCCCTTGGGGACAATGAGGAGGTAACATTTTGCTTCACTGGGTCTAACTACTACATTCCATATAGGGAAAAAAATTGTCCTAACAGTAATTAGGCTCCGAATGGGATAGTAATTTCTTTAATGGCTTTCTTCACGGCGGTCTTTGGGGACGTGACTTTTGTTTTCCTGAGCTTGGTGAGAAGGTTATTTGAGTGTTTTTAGACTGCTCGTTCCCTCGTCTGTGTGAGCTACAGCCAGTGAAATAAGTGGATAACTGCCCTGGGGAGCTGTGCTCGCAACCCGGGCTCCCCCTCCCTTTGCCTTCGGCCTCTGCCTGCGCTGAGGGCACAGGGCAGGGAGGAAGAGGAGGCTCAGATGTGGAGGAGAGACCCACACCCAGCCTCTCCCCTCCAAGCCTCCTGCACTGGCTGCCTCGTCAATCTTTAGGCACTTCTCTTTGCTCCCCTTTGCTTAAAGCTTGCTGCCGCTGCCTCGGGATTCAGTTTGCTGCTGCTAGGGAGGATGAGTTGTCCCTCTTCCACAAAGTGAAAAAATTGAATTGTGCCTTCACGGCTGAGAAGCTTTGAGCTGTCTCTGCCTCCTCGTATTGGTACTGCAGAGCACCAAATGGTCCTGCTGTGTATTTATAAATAAAACATGTCTTCGGGTAGTGACAGCGTTAGGAAATGATTCAAGGTTTGCATTCTAGATACAATGCATTTGTAAATATGAACCTCAGAAGAAGTGTATACCCCCTTCCATGATTTAAGGAATTAAAATATTTTTGTCCTCGAGTGCTAGAACCAAAACATTTTCAGCTCTTTTAAGTCTGCCTGGAAGTTAAGTGAATAAAGACTCAAGTATGTGAAAAATAAATTACTTTCACTATTCCTGTAATTCTTTATGGAGTTTTAAATTGAAGACTTTTTCCTTGAAAAGGGAGGAATGACAAAGACTCATTCTCTTGCCTCTTTCACTCGATATATCTGGAAACAAGTCTGCTGCTGAAGATGAAACTCCTATTTTTGTGCCTCCTTTCACGTTGCAGAGGTCTGTGCTTTGGTCTTTGATCAAACAGCCTGTCTGGCCTCCTACTCCAACGTCCGTAGACTTATTCTCTGCCCTTTGCAATAAGTTTACTCCTCACACTTCCAACTTTCTATTCAGCATTTTGCACAAAGCACCGAGGGCAATAGTCGATGTCATCTTTCAAAACAAAAGCGTAAAGGAAAGAGCATGGGAAGACAGTAATATAGAAGTTAAAAGTCTGGGGTTTAGAGTCTTTGTAAACACATTGAGAGGTTTTATGGCTCAGGAGGTTATCTTTCAGCTGGGATGTCAGTCAGTAGCTGGTGGCAGGAATTTGCAGGACTCCCCGTGCCTTGAATATTTCACATGAATGCAGTGACTGGAAACAGCCCCCGTCCTTTCTCCTGGAGTCAATGTAATTTGCGTCCCCTTCCGTTCAGAGAAGCGGGAGAGAAGCTGTTACCAACCCACCGCTGCCTTGGAGCGCTCCCCATTGCCAGCCCTGCGTTTCACCCCGTGCATGGGAAGCAGCATGTCCCAGCACACCCTGAGTTTCACCGGGGGCCGCTGAAGTGACGAGCTCAAGTTCGTTTAGCTGACATGAGCCAGAGTGCCTTCCACAGAGGAGCAGAGCTGTCCCTCGCCTGTCCCCAGGCAAGGGCTACCTTCTGCCTTGGCCTCTTGTCCGTGGCCCCGGCACACGGAGGGCAGGAGGGTCACGTGGAGGACCTGCTCTGTGGCACGTGGATGCTGTCACCTCGTTTGGAAACCTCTGAGAGCTGAGGTTTGGCTTTCTGTCACACTTTGAGAGAAGCGTGTGCCAGAGGGCCCATTCTAGCAGTACAGCTCCTTCTTTCTCCTTCTTTCCCCATTTCTTTCTTGTCTTTCTTTAATAAAGTTTAATGGGCCCTGACTGCTGACAGAGTGTGAAGTAATGATGCATAAACGTTCTCTTCATTATTATTTTTAGGAAGCTCTTAAAATGGCACTGAGCGTGTAAAAGCAATGTGAAATAACTTAGTCAAGTCTCTCCCCTTCGCTGCTTTCCAAACAAAACTTTTGTCTTTCTGTATTTTCAAGGCAAACGGTGCGTCCGCACCAGAACGCGATGCTGACGGAGGTGAAGATGGAGCTGTTCTGCCTAGATCCAGCGCTCACCCCTTTCCTGCTCCTGTACACCTCGCTCCAGCCCAGAGCTGCTTCTGGTGGTGACTGATGCTGGCTCTCGCAGAGGCGTTAGCAACACGATGGCACCTGAGAAAGCACCTGCCTGGCCTCCCTGCCTCGCTGACCTGCCTTGTGGTTTGGTCTGGTTTCTCCTTCTGCTGACTGACAGTCGTTTCGGGGTGCTGCCTGGAGAGAAGTGCTGTGTGGTGCTGCCCTGGGGTCCAGACTCACGTTTGTTGGAAAGGGCACTCAAAGTGCTGAAGAAGTGCTCAGGGAGCTCAAGAAATGTGTGCTGAGTCTGCTGTTCCTGGCTTGCCAAGCCCAGCCCTGGGTTCAGCTCCTGGTTTCGCAGTCTTCAGAAGGAAGGGATGTTCACCCTTGTGTCTCTGAAACGGACTGTTTTACCTTTTTTCTGCAAGTCTGGAGCATCTGGCTTTCTGTGATGGTGTCATCACAAGTCAGGCTGTAGAAAGCTGCCTGCCCCAGTCCTGCTTATTCTCCAGGATGGACAATTTCCCTCCAAGGCCTGACAGATAAGAAAAATCTAATTATGTGACATCTTTAGGGCAATTAGATCTCTGAAGGCCTGAAAAAACCCCACACTAGGCAAGTAGGAGGCTCTGGGGTTTATTTAAATGCGTTGGGGTCTGATCTGCCTTTTGGTGAGGAAACAAAAGATGCCAAAACGTTCCCTCTGAAATCATGGATTTAAGGGCAATTTGTGCCTGTTGATGGTAGCCTTTTCCCTCGGTTATTACTCTTTTGTTCTGCTCTCCTTTGCTGATGGGCGCTTTGTGCGCGTGTAATATACGCTCTTATGAATGGCTGCAGTATGAAGATAAATGAGATTGGGTGCTGAAACACTCTAACAGGAGATCGGAAATCAATCTTTGACTTTCTTTCTAAATGAACGTGGTCCAGCAGAGGACTGTTCCCTTACCACTTTTCCAGCTAACGTGCTGTGGCAGGTTGCTGGGAAAATCCTTCCAGCTCTTCCTCCATGATCTGTTTCTGCCCTTTCAAAAACAAAAACAAAACCTTTGGATGACATGGGCATTTTGACTTGGCATGGAGGGAAACCACTGAACATGGGCTTCACAACGTCAGTGTTGAGGAGAGCAGGAGATGAGGTTATTCTCCACTGACGGATGCTTTGTGTCATGATCTGTGTTTAAACCTGGCATTGCTGAAAGATGTAATGCCAAAATTATTAGCAATTTCTGAAAAAGTCGAGAAGTCAGCTTTTGCAGAAATGCCAGCGTGATTTGAGAGTTGAAGTCATGCTGTTCCTTCCAAGGCTCTAGGGTCTTCAATTTCCAAAGTGTTTTCCCACCCAAAAAAGTCCTGTCTTGCCTTGGAGGTTCTGACAGTCCTGCTGAGGCTGTCTCGTTCACGCTGTCATTACTGCGGTGCCTCAGACAGCCTGGCCTGCCAGCCCGAGTTAATTCTGTAGAAGAAGGAGAAAGACATTTAAAAATTGACTCCATTTTCTTGAAACCTGTTACTTTCTCATCAAAAGCTCTGAGTCGGAAAGAGATTTTAAAATTGAGTGTGTAATTTCTACCTCTTCTTGTCTTTCTCTTGCTTTATTCCTGGGCAGCGTGGGCAGGTCAGTCGTGTTTTCGGCCAGACTCTCGCATCCCACAGCCGTTTACCGCGCGGTGGGTTGCCAGCTCTGCAGAGGAACCTGGCAGTCCTTGCTGGCTTACTGTGCTGCTTTGAGCCACGAGCTTGATTTTTAACAGAGACCAGGTTTTATAGAACACACTCAGAGATAAATTCGGGACTGCTCTTGTACCAGTGGGACTGGAAACCTTTCTTTCTTAGCTTTATATTTTACCTGCATGGAGTAATTCCAGCGGAGTTCAAACCAGAACTGTTCAGTCATCGGTGGAAGGACTTCTCTTGGGTCAAGGGAGGGATTTAGCCACATTTGAATGTGATAGAGGAACATCTGCAGCTCTGTGCACCCATTTTCTCTTAAAAACCACTTTTTCCTTTTATTGCGTCTCTCTTGGTTGTGTTTTGTAGCTTTTGTTGAAATGTTGTGCTAAACCTGTACCGGTTGCTGCCTTTTGAGTTGGTTCGAGGTGGGCAAGAAAGGCTTGGTGAATAGTGCCCAGTCTGCTTTGGTGGTTTGTGTTTCTTTTATTATTTTGTTGTTCTTGTTTCCATCCTTTACAACTTTTTATGTAGAGTTTTACCACTGGAAACAATAAAGCTTTGGGTCAGTAACAACTGCTTGCCACTCTTGGAATGGTAAAAATTTATTTTCCATTCCCAGGCTCCAGATACTCTCCAAATCCTTGGGCTGGCTCCAGCGAGGAAAGAAAATAAGCCAGCCAGTGGAATGGTGATTCACATGGCTGGAGTGTAATTGAATATTGCACTTGAAAAATCATCTTTTGTCTTGCCCCTCTTTGATTCGGTGTGCTGGTGATGGCAGGGGGCACAGGTCTGCTCCTCAGCCTCTCTGTGGAAGGTTTTCCATGTAGTAACCACTAAGCTCCAAGCGGCACCGATTGTCATTCTGTCAAGTGCGTGTCCCTACAGCCTCCCAAGGCTCATCGCTCACTCGGGTTTGACAGTCGGGGTCTGTTTAGCTCTGCCTACAGAGAAGTGTCCCCGCATTGTTCACCCAACGTCTGCGGCCCTGGCTGCTCTGTGTTCCCTTCCACTGAGCATTCAGCTTCAAGGTTTCAAATGACTTTTTAATCTGTTTTTTGCTTTTCCCGTTTTAAAAGCGCCTCAATAATTGCTGTAGGGATTGTTTTGCTGGGGAGCTGCCATTAGTCCAAGGATGGAGCGTGTCAAGGACTAACCACCTCTTATGTTGTTCCTTCCTCTCTCTGCTTGCCATGACAACAACCACTGCGTGGGCAAGTCTACTGTGGGATCTCTCGGACTCAAAACCACTGGTCATGAATTGCCAAGTTCCCATGTTTGCTTTTTACAGCTGTAGTTTGAGGGGGAAGGGGATGCTTTCTCTGTGGGAGCTGTGTGTAATAGTTCAACGTAGCTGAAGCAAACGGACTGCTGGTGGGTGTTTAAAAAGTGTTTGTGGCCGTTACTGAGCCAGACAGCAAAGGCCCTGGACTATCAACTGGAGTGCCTGGACAGTGACACAAACTGGCAGATAAACTCTGCAGATGGCTCGAGTTCATGTGTAAAACAAAACTTAACTGCAGTTGCTCTTCTTCCTCCCCTCCCAGACGTTTCCTTCCAGGGGACAGGACTGGTGGCAGAGACATCTCACCAGCCCACTTCTCCCATTTCTTCCTGCTACCACTTCCATTGCGTTGTTCCTCTCCATGACGGAGACAGCTCTTCTGATCCTAACGCCTTGCTTCCGCAGGTGGGTGTGATTGATAGAGAGTTAAGGGAAGTTTTTTTGAAGAGCCGATGCTGCAATCAAATAACGAGACTTTCAACAGGTGCGAGATGGCAGGTGACAGGTAAGCATCTGGTGGAAGACTTTTATCTGGAGCTGCTCATTCACATTTCCTCTTGACTGTTGCCCCTTATTAGCAGTATATTCAGGCAGCTCTAGAAATGCCTGCCATGCTGGAGAGGCACGACATGAGGATCTTGCCATGTAGCTCCACGGCAGTGCAGGTGAGAACGTGATGGGGCAGTGCACACAGGCAGCCACGCACGTCCTCGTACGCCCCTGCCCTGCGCCTCTGTCCCTGCAGAAAGGTTTCTTCCCGTTGCCTTCATAGCAAGAGGAGTCGTTCGTGCCCCATGGCTGGTGTCATGTGCTGCTGCAGGCTCGTGCTGTCACTGGAGGTGCCTTGTGCAGCACCCAAGGGTGCTGCTCTGATCCGTACCTGGGAGCCGCACCTCTCAGGGATGAGTTCAAATCCCCCTGACAAGGAGGGCTGGGCATGTTCAACTCTATGTGTTGCAGAGGTGCTGTGGGTTTGTTTGAAGGCATCCGTTGCATTCTTTTTTTCCTTCCACTGATTTGTGTCTGGCGCTGGAAGCTGTTTGTAATCTTGAAGGGATTACTGCTCATTTTTCCCCTCTCCGGAGTGAGTGTCTCTATGTGCTGTAGTCATATTTTGCTAGGAAGGATGGATTGTGGTTTTTAAAGTATTTTGATTGTGGACTACATCAGGTTAACAGCAACTGTTGTGCTCTGAGCCCTCAGCTATGTGCCGTTTCCTCCCAGGTGCTTCCCTGTGATTCTGTACTTGACCAAATGCAGCAAACAGGCATCACCTCCCCCCTTTCTCATCCACCCTCCTACCAGCCTAATCACCGTAAGCGGTTATTATCTGGGGCTGGAGACTTGCTGCTAATCAGGGCCTTATCAGGGCTTTATCAGGGCCATCTGGGCAAGGGGTGCTGGCAGAGACAGCTTCCCCCTCCTGAGCTTGACTGACTTCTCCTTTCAGAGGTAGCTCTGTCGAATTATCACAAGGCTGTATCTGCTGTTAACTCTTTGCCATTAGACACCTCCCCTCTGACTGCCTTGTCCCATCCCATCAGGGCAACCCTGCCTGGGTGGGAGCTGCCCTGGAGCAGCTACCTTCTGGGCTGGGATTTTTGGGGCCGGACTTGAGAACTCGGTGGATAGATTGCATCTCCAAGGATGGTCCTTGCTTTGCAACCCTGCGCAGCGTCCCCCAGCTTAGCTGCTGGCTCTGCACGGGATATTTCAGAAGATGATTCGCCCCAAAAGAGTCCCCAGACAGGTAGATACCCACCCTCTGGGTGGGGACAGCAGCTGGATCGCTGAGAGCAGCTGAGCCCAGCTTTATTTATTTTTCTGATGGTGAAGCCAAGCTCAAGAGATCAAGAAAATCTCAGTGAACAGCTGAGCCTCACTGCGGGAGAGCAGGGGGCAGGATCTGGACCCTGGGTGAGCAATTGTCAAGCTGCTGATGGGACAGATCTTTATCTTCAAGTGACACTCATGCAAAATTAAACTCCTCCAAGCAATCACACCATGGCCATTAAAGTGGAGCCTTGGAGGACAAGAAAAAAAACAACACTGAGAAACACAAATTAGGGATATAAATCTTTCTTGCTATGTCTGGGAGGTACCTGTTTAATTAGCATAATTGAGCAGCCTTGATGGAGCAAGTGCTAAGTAGGAAACTTGCCAGATTTTTCTTGATTTGGTAGCAGGTGACTTGTGTTCTGTTTGGATTTCTACCTTGTGATTGTTTTTCTGCACTTGCCGAGTTGCTGTGTTGCCTGTAGCATGAGGAATTAGCTGTTGCCACCTGGGCTGATCGGATGCCGCTGCACAGAGGAGGAGCTGCCCGCGCCTGAGCCCTCTGCGGTCCTGGATGTCTTTTGCATCTCAGGCCTAAGGGACTGCAAAGCTATTTCGGTAAAGTATTGTGCAGTGGAGTTAATGTGTTTAATCATGTCTTTTTGGTTCCCGGAGCACGGAGGTCACTTGCCACATGGAAATTTTAAAAGAAGGGCTCTCTCCTCCTTGCTGCGCTGGAGGAAGGCTGGGGAGGGAGGACAAGCTCTGCAGAGGACTCAGCCACATGGCTGGGATACAAACCCAGCCCCTCTCCAAGGGGTTACATTTGAGAGATGCCCCGTGTGAGGCTGCAGTGAGCTGCTCGCTCTTCTCTGTGCTGCTTCCAGTGCTGCCTCGGTGAGCCAGGATGAGGTGCTGAGCCCACACAGAGCCACACACCTTGGTCCTGCGTAAGGGACAGTCATCAGGGCACAGAGGATCCCCCTCTTGCACAGCTCTGCTGTGGACTTGGGGGATTTATTCCTGTGATGAATAAAAATATCTCTGTGCGGATTTGGGTTAGGGAGTTACTGAGCCTTTGTTTCTATATCACCCCTGTGTATGCCAGCACTCTGATGCTAATTGGTACCACTGTAACATGAATCTTTTTAACACCGATAATGTTTGTGAGTTATTGGATACTTGGCCTGGTCTTGCCTGGGAATTGGATGTGAGACGTCCAGAGGTGCTTCGGTTTCCCAGGCATCGCCTCGACGGGTTTGCATCCTGCCTGTATTCGTTCTGGCAGCCTCTGTATCATGCTATTTAGCAGATCGCTGTTACTGACCTGTCACTGTGGGAGACGGTGGGATTAGGATGATGGAGTGGTTGGAGAGGATAAACAATAATGATGCTACATCGGTGCAGCCCAAACAGTGCCTTTCTCTTTCATGTTTTCTTTTTCTGTTGGTTTGCCATTCAAGTGTAATAAGATCAGTGCAGATAATTTGTGTATTCATACAAAACATCATTTTCCCTCCTGTGCTTTACCAGCTGCACTGCAGTCAGAAAGGCAAATACGTGCTTTCTTTTGTATGGTTATGCATCTGTTTCTCGAAGATAGGGGAAGGAGGGTGAAAGAACTGGAAAGGAAGGGAAGAAATCAGATGCCTCTGTGGAGAGGAAAGCATAGAGGAATTATTTCTGCAGCACAGGCTCAGCCCCATGCTAATATGTTTAGGAGGTGGGTGAAACACCGGCATCTAGGAAAGGCAGAGGAAGGGGTTTTGTTCAATGAGGGAGCAGTCAGTGGAAACACAGCCACCCTGCAGCGGGACAGGGATGCCCAAAGGAGCTCAGGGTCTGCAAGGACAGCAGAGTTGTGCACAGGGCTGGTTCTGTTCCTCCGTCCAGGCTGCAGCGATGAGAGCGCAGCCGCCTGCTCCCAGCGTGGGCTCTGCTCCTGCTGGGCTGCCTTGCTTCTTCTCTGCTTAGGGCTTGTCTGGGAATACCAGAGCAAAGGTTGGAGCTGAGCTGGGCTGTGCTTGCTCTTCCCTAAGTGGAAATCACAGCCTCCTCACTCACTGGGCTCTTTCATGTCCCTGAACCTTCGTCTCTGCATCCCCCAGGCTCTGCCTGACAGCCCTTGCTGGAGGTCTAGCATCCCCAGTGATGGCTGGAGGAGACACAGGGTCAGAGCAATGGACTTTATTTATTGGGCTTTCTTTCCTCCCTCCTTTCTCTTTTCTGAGAGAGGCCCACTAGAGAGGTGAGAGGAAGGAGGAAAAGGGGTTTAATTTTCTCCCGTTATCTGGTGTCTCCAGCTGTGAGCCGCGCTGACAGCCCTGGGCTGATCAAACACTTGAGCAGCCTCAATTCAGTGTCCCATCTATGTGGTCATAAATAATGTAAGTGCTCTGCCCGTGCCTGAGCCCATATCCTGGCAGCGATGCACCAGCACGTTCCCTCCTCCCGTTGCTGTCATGTTGGGCTCCTGCCTTCATTGCTTGTGACACCGAGTCATTAGGCATTAGCAGTTGGCATTGGCACCTAATGACACAATCACGTGCGAACGTGTTCTTCCTCCAAGCGAGACTTTTTTCAGCTAGAAATTCTGATTCTCTCCCTCCCATTGAGATGGAGTCCCTTTGGTTCCTCTGCCGGCTCTGTTTCAGTTTCTTATGGGCTTTGTGAGCCCAAAAGATTCCAGATACGGGAAATGAATACCACTTGGGAGTGAAATGCAATACTTACAGGATAAAACTTTACCAAAGGCACTGGGAGCTTCTCATCTGCCTTCCAGCCAAGGGTCTTGACATTGTTTTTACAAGTTAAAATATACTTATTGAACAACTTGAGTGGTTAAAGCAGAGATATTCTAAATGTCAGGCTTTGAAGCTGTAAGAGGCAGGTGGCAGAGGTGTCCGGATGATCTCCGAGCAGTGCTTTGTTTACATGGCAGCATCGTTACCTGCACCAGTCGAGGAGACACATCCCAGCAAGCTTCCGAGCGAGTTGTGTGCAGGATTTGCTGCTGTCACTGCCATTGATTGTTCAGGCATGTTTAATCAGACACTGATCAGGGTTTAGCTCTTTGCATCTTGCAGGTCAGTGCTCGGAGGTAAGTCACTGTAATTTGCAAAGCTCTCAGTGGTGGCAAGGCTTGTGGTTACTCCGAGCCTTGATGGAAATGGTTTGGACACCAACGGGCCGGTCCTTTTGTCTTGTTTTCATGTCAGCGTTCAGAAGGAGCGCAGCAGCAATTTCGGGGGCTGGAGATGCTCGGGGAGGGAGCGTGCACCTGCTGGTCTCTCCTGACTCATAATTACTGAGCCTGCGAAGGGACTTGGTAACTCACCGTGCATCTCGACGGTAGAAAAGCTCTTAGGGGCATTTAGTCAGGCAGCCGTTCTGCTGCCCGCCTCTCGCCCTGTAATTTTGTGGGTGGGCTGCAGGACTCTGTGCTCCTGTATTACTCCTCGACTTCAACACTGGAGCAGGTTCTGTTGAGGAGGCCAGGAGGAGAAACTGCTTATTTCTTTCAGCTGTATAAATCTGATGTTGTCACTAAATTGTTGCAATGTGATTTTGAAGGGTTTTTTGCCTTTCTGTGGTCCGTGGATGCAAAGTCTATATTTCTACGTTAAGAAATCAGGAAACAAGTAATTGAATCTCTCTCCCTCTTCCTGGTAAGATCAAGTAATTGAATCAAAGATCGTGTGATTTTTTTTTAAAAAAGAGAAAAGAGTTCATTTTGGGTTCTCTTTATTTGCCTCTTAAATTCTGAGCTTTGCAGCCTGCTGGGAGTGTTTCACTGAGCTCGTTGCACAGCTGTGAGTAGGAAGGACTTAACTGCCTGTTATCCTGGGACCCGGGAGCTGGGCTCTTGGGAGGTGGCAAGAGTCCGTGGGGACAGGGAGGGGACAGTTTTAGCCTGGGTGACCCCAGTGCTGAGGCTGGGGTTGTGCTGCTCCTGACCCATGCAAGGGGCATGCCTATCTCAGCTGAGGTGTAACCTGTATGAGTAAGACTCTGAGGAGGAAGAAGGTTGCTGTTGCTGTTTCTTTGGCATCCGAGTGGCCCGGGATCATGCCTGACAGCAGGAGATGGTCCCTGGGGTTGAGCTGCCAATGGCTGTGACCAGTCACCCAAAAAGCTGCTGAGGGTGCAGTTGGATGAGCTTCATTGCGATGCAAATGGATGTAAATTCATGTAAACATATGTATTGGTGCAGGTAGCAGCTCATGCCCAAATTATGCAAATGTTCTAATCCAATAATGCTAATGTCATGATTATCCAGCAACACGATGTTCATTAATATGGTTCCCTGGCTCTTACACCCATCACTGTCAACATGGTTACACAGAGGCAGAGGGTTGTGGTGTCTCTGGCAAGTGGAGCCGGTACTGGAGAGTTGAAGAGGCCACCCAGGGCGTGATGGGACCGGGAAGGACTGTTCCTCTGCCTGGTGAGGCCCGGAGGTGCCACGTGTCCTGGGGAGTCCCCTCCACGTGGTCGGCCAGGTACGACTCGGCTGCTGTGCTCTGCTCAGGAGGCCCTTCCTTCCAGAAGCGGATTCAGAGCAGATTTCCGAGTCCCCAAAAGCCTACAGAGTAGCTAAACAAACATTCCTTAATATCCATCGCTGTAATCAGATGAACAGGGCTAGCAGGGCCACCTAGTGACTCCTTTGGCTGTTTAATGACCTGGGAGGTGCCCCTCCCCCTTAGATGGGTATAATTTTTTATTGCGTTTTTTTTGAACCATGCCCCTCTACATGTCCAGCTCTTCCTGCATCTCCCCTTTTTTTGGCTGCTGGTTATCCCTCGCTCTGCAGTTTTGTTTTCCCTGGTTCACTACAGAGCTGGAAAATGCTTGGGCTTCCCGACGGTGGAATGGAAATTTGTCCTGCCTCGCCTTGAGTCGGGTGACATAAGGTCAGGCAGCTAAATAACCCGTAGATCTGAGAGGAGAGGGATCCTGCAGGCTGGCTTGCCTTCCTCAATGCCGCCGGTAAAGCTGCTCTCTGGGCAGGAGTC
>NW_009702111.1:47349-53560 GCF_000703405.1 Apaloderma vittatum
CGGGGCGTTCCCTCATCGCCGGCTGCTCCGCCATGTTTGTGCCGGCTGACAGCCACGAAGAGCTCCGGGCTGCCTGCCCTGGGGAAGGGCTCAGCACATCACCCCGCTGCCTCCCCAGCCGGCACGATCACTCCCTCAGGTACCTCCTGGGACTATATCCATGGGGGTTTTGCAATCCCAAAAAAGAGCAGGTTTGTCTCTGTGGCGCAAATACGAGCAGCCCTGCCCCGCTCAGCAGCCTGACCCCGTAGACGATACAGATTTTGCCCTTCTCCTTGCACGACTCCAGGGCCTTTCATTTGACTCATTCGTTTGCGTTGCTTTTTTGCAATGTTGGCACGATGTGAGGATTTACAGCTGGATGGGGCTGTGGCAGCCCATTCCCCCGTGGCTCACTGATGCCGAATCCGGGGATGGGCAGGGCAACTCCTCACCGCACTGGCAGCAGCTGGGAGGAGCAGCAGCCAGGGCAGAGCTCCACCAGCCTTTACAGGGCTGTGACAGGTACGTTCATTGCACTAAGTATCAGCACCGAATGCTTTGGTTGGATTGCTTTTGACAGGTTGTCGTTAGCCTGATGCGTATGTGGGAGAGGAGCAGCTATAATGCTCCCTTAATGCAGCCAAATTGCTCTTTAATTCTGCAAAACCAAGATGTTATTTCATGAATCCCTGGAGCTCGCTGTGCAGCGTCTTGATGCTGCCGGTTATTGGTGGCCTTTTCCCTCTGCTTGCACCCAGCTCCGAAAGCTTGGCGACAGCGTGGGGTGGAAGCGGTCCTCCCCTCGCTTTTGGGAAGCTCGGCTGCTTTCTGTCCATGCTTGGCTTCATGGGTGTTAACTCTGGAAGCTAGTGGTGACTCCCGAAATGCCTCCTCCCACCAAAATGTGAGCAGAAAGTCTATCGATTTCCATGGCAACAGGGCCAGGCCCTAAATGCTGATGTTAATTCCATTTCTGGACAGTTGTGGAGCCTGAAGAGCTGGGCGTGTGCGAGGCAGCGGTGCCGAGCGTGGCTCCCAGGGGCCAACACTTACTGCTTGTCCCAGTCGCCGTAGGGTCAGGTGCTGCTGAAGAATCAACATTTCACTCCCGGCTGCCTGGAAAGTCTTGAGAAGTGATGTCGTCTTTCTCCTGCAGCTGGGAGACAGTGGGGAAGAGGTAAAGGCAGGGTAAAACTACTAAGACACGTCAGCTGGATAATCTCAGAGGATGTTGACTCCAGCTCGGAAAGGCAGTGAGAGCAGATAAAATTAGCCTAATAAGAGTTGAAGCTACCCAGAACTCTGCCCTCCCTTGAATTGCAAAGGGTTGGGTCTGCTTTTAGCTTACAGACACATAACAAAAAGAGCCAGCAAAAAGGTGGCTTTGTCTGGCCTTGTGATGGTGAACCTCTGGAGTTAGGGGCAACCCAAGGGCCGTGAGGGAATAAAAAGTCAAAGAAGTTGTATTCCCAAGACAATATGTGTGAGGACCGGGTCAGGATAGGACAGAGCCATGTCCTGAGCTGCCTGGTGCCTCACTGGCAGTGCTGCCTGGATGCTCCCTTCTCACTGTGCGCAGATCCACCCCGAGTTAATTCAATATGTGCTCTACATAGCTAATATTTACAGCAGATGATTGTCTACTCTGGTTGATTTGCAAGTGAATAGTGTGTTGGAAATGGTCTGTCAAGGTGCACATGCGGAGCGCGTTCCCTCCCCGAACTGGAGGGCAGACGTTTCACAAGACTCCAAAAGCCAGCGCGTTACAATTACAAAACAAAACACCAACTATTTTGGGACTCGTATTGAAATGGCAACATATGCTACGCATTAAACATCAGCCCCTACTGAAAGTTTAGCTATTCTGGGCCCATCCTGAACGGCGCTGAAGATGCACAGGGAGCAGATGCTTCCCTACCTCCTCCTGTCCTCTTGGAAGCTCCTTGCAGGTCCGCCTGCAGGTAGGAAAGCGCTGGTAAGGAAGCCACCATCCACCCTTGTCACTAGTTGGGTGTTCCATGAGGTCTCCACAAACCTTAAGCAGTATTTTGAGGGGAGAGGGCTCTTTCTTGCTGGCTTTGTGAAAGGATTTGTTTGTGTCTGCTTTGTAATAGCGTGGGCTGTATTTTTACCACAGTGATTTTGTTCGCAGCTAGTAATTGCTGGTTAAATCTGGTCAAATGATGGTTGTTAGCGAGGCCTGTCTGAGCACAGATAACCTCAGATATTATTTGTGCGGAGGAGCAGTGGAGGCCAGGGTGCACTGGGATGTCGGCACTGCTGGGGAACCTTAATCGGCACAGCCTGGAATAAGCCTCTTAGGATTATTTAGCCAAGTTTCCTAGTTATCATTATTATTATTGCTTTATTTAGCAAATGCAAAGAGTGTTTAACCAGGTGGGCTCTGCAATGCACTTGACGGGCTTAGCCAAGCCTCCCCGTCAATTGAGGGCAGAGATCTTTCGGGGAAGCAGCCTCATTGCCAGTAGTCGTGCATCGGCTGGAAGACACCTTGAGTGAGGCAAGGAGCAAGACACGTGTTTCTTTTCAGTTCGCCCTCTTCCCGTGCGTACAGCCCTGCTGGAGCTGAGCGCATCTGAAGAAGAAAGAAATATGTTTTATGCTTACCGGTGGGATGAAGACAATGTTGGTCCCAAGTCACCCCAAGGAGATGGAAGGGTCCCTTCCAGCCGTGTTGGCAGAGCCGGGCTGGCAGCGTGGGTATCTCCTGCAGCCACGCTGGGCTGGCGTTACCTGCTGGCACCCTCTCATGCCGAAGGCTGTGGGTACTTGCTGTGGCTTGGCACAGGCTTAAGAACGGCTGGGAAAAACAAATACACAAACAAAAAGCTCAGGCTGTGCAGGCTGCTGGTGGTGCTGCCTCGTGTGACCTCCCTGGGTGACTCAAACCTCCCTGCTCCCAACCTGCTGTGGGTCCCCCTGAGTTCAAGGGTGAGCAAGATCCAGAGGCAGTTCCTCCAAACGGAGCCTTTAATTTGGCATCATCTCTTTGTGCACTCTTCAGGGTCCTGTCGTCTCCAGCAGAACTGGTGGAGCAAAGGGTTTCTGTGAGATTGTTTGGGTTTGAGATGACAAAGTATTAAATAAAGAACTGGTGGGTCAGTCAATGAATCTCTGGTAAAAGGAGAGGATCTGCAGTCCTGCTGCTGTAATTTTGATTTGGAAAGGAATCGATTAAACTGGAAACAGCCCTCGAACATGGAGTAACTGACAGCAGAATTTGATGCTTAGTGTTGGAAAAGAATTTGGTAGAAGCGCATCCTGAGGACAGCCTGTATTTCTGGAGGCACATTTAATCTACGTGTTACTGTTTTATTTGCTGTAGGATTGCTCCTTCTGTTTGCCCGTTTGCGCAGCACCGGCGGGAAGGCTCCTGGGCACATAAGGAAGCTGAGCTGCTGCCTGGCTCTGCTCATGGCACAGGGTGCATTAGTGGCACAGATTTCATGAGGTCTCTGCTTATGCCCTTTGTTCAGGGCAGCATCTAAAGTCTAAGCCGGCCCTGGACAAGATCCTTTTCTGAGCCTGGGTTGGAGCTGGAGCTGCATCCCACGTCCCAGCTCTCATCCTGGCATGCTTTTGGCACACCAGCCCATGCCCTCATCTGACGCGAGCAGCCGAACCTCTCTGTTGCACCTCAGAAGCAGCTGCTGAAACGCAATGCTGTGTGTGCTGAGCTCAGGACCTTGTTGCAACTTGCACGTGTCACTGAGAGGAGACACAACTGTTGACAGGGACGTGCTCTCCTCCATCATCCCATTCCTGCTTTGAAGTTGACTCTGTGGTGGCCACCTTCACCTTCGCTAAAGGATATTCTCCCTTCCTTGCAGGGGTGGGGTACCCCTGCAGAGCGGCTCTGCTCCCTGCCAGGCGGAGTTGTCCATCCTGCTGCTGAAATCAACAGCGTAACGTTTAAACTATCTATCTCTTCTCTCCTGGGGCCGGCGAGGAACCCAGCGTTGCCCCTTTTTGGGGAGATGAAGGCCGTGTGCGTGGGCACTGCAGTAGCTCTGAATCACCCTGGCAGAGCGAGGGATCAAATCAAGTCACATTCCAGGGCATTAGACAGACGGTGGGAATTAAAAGCTTTACCTGGAAACTGGCTTTGTATCACCAAGCCCTGCTTTTGTCTCCCAGCCCAACTCTATTTTTGTCCCTCTTACCTTCCGTGTTGTCGTGCGTCCTGGATGCCAGTGCTTGGTGCCTGGCTGTGCAGCCAGCCCCGGCAACGTTTCGGGAGTCCTCAGTAAATATTAGGCTGGGCAGCCTAGAAGGAAACGTTTGGGCAGTATGAGAAGGTAGGAAAAATGTGATTTAGCAAAACCAAACTGCTTAGAAGCTAAGGAAAGGCTCCAGCTGCTTTCAGTAGGCTTGGGATCAGTTAGAGACTAGAAAGTCCCATCTGAGTTATTAGCAGTAAGTCTTGTTTTGTTTCTTTTGGTCTCCAAGGTCTGGTGACAGGGTGTCCCTTGGGGGCCAGTCCTGCCCTGACAGTAGGGAGCTTTGCCTGCTTCAGCTCTGTCTTTGCTTTTCCCTTAGCCTAGTCCCTGCATGCACCCTGGACGTGCGTCAGTGGTCGCTCCCTGCATCCCTGGGTGAGCTGAGCATCTCCCATGGGTGCTGCTGAGCCTTGATGTCAGCTGTGGGCTGTCAGGGGTGCGGGGCAGCTTTTGGGGTGCTGCATAATGAGGGAGGAGGCAGAGCTCAGGGGACTTACCTCAATTCCCAGAGCCTTGATTTTCTGACCTATGAAGCAATCCTTGTCTGTTTGGGTCTGGTGCTCTTTGAGGAAACATTTGATACAATGTTGCTTTTGTAATGGCAATAATGACATTAGGCTACATAACTTAATTCTATTTATTTATTTATTTACCCTTTCTTAGAGGGAATTGCTGCTATTTTCTGGGCATCGGGCCCAGTTTTTGCTTCGTTCTATCTGAGTCCACACTGCATTCTGGATGCTGCACCCAAAGATGGAGCTTGTGTGGATGAGCATGTCCAGGCTGCTCCAAACCTGGAGGCAGCTCTTTGTCCCTCCCATGATGTTCGTACCTGTCCTCTTGCCAACCCTGATGTTCTCAGGTTTGACCACACAAATGAGAAGCTGACGGCATTTCCATCTGAATTCATATACTGGGAGTCCTTGGGTGTGGGAAGGGGCTTAAACTGCCTTGGGCTGGATCTGCTGTTGGACCTTGCCGCAGGAGTGCGATTTGTCTTCTGGCAGAGCGGCACAGATCACCTCTGCGGAGCAGGCGGGAGCCACCTCTAAGTGAAAATATGGTAGAGAGAGAGGAGCAGCCGAACAATCTCCTGTTCTGCCAGGTCATGAGAGCATCCGTGTGCATCGTGTCTAGGTACAGAGCGATGACAAGTTTGGATGCTTCAGGAGAGAAATGTTTTCTTCCCTGCGAGAAGTAAATTAGGTTAGTTTGCCTAGTGTTGGTATGAGTCAGGGACGTTCATTAACATTTGCCAAAATTTGAATGAAAACTGAATTCTTCATTAGACAAAAAGGCTGGGTGTCATTTTGCTAGCTTTTGAGGAATGTTCTCCCAAGAAAGGAGCTTTATTTTTAATAGGCAGCTGCGTGGCAGCCTGCGAGAGGCTGCAGACCTGTGTGCATTGGTGTGGGATCTGTGTGTTGTCAGGTTACGTGATGGTACCGGCTGTGCTCAGCTTCACCTGGTGGTGCATGACCAGTGCCCGTGGTGTGTCCCAGCTTTACGCCAGACCCACCACTCCTGAGCCAGCAGAAAGTCTGCACTGGGGGAGTTACCCCCGCAAAACATTTTGGACACGTTTTCCTGGGCAGGGTGAGTTTCTGTGCAGCATTTTGCACCCTGTTCTCACAGCATTTCTTTTCTGGCACTCCTTGCTTGAAAGTCCACTGTGGAACCACAGATTTATTGATTTGAACACAGGAGGAGATTAGGGAAAAACATTACTTGGAGACCAACTCCCTGAACAAACCCCAGCTCAACATTTACCAGGGAGCCTGTGGCAGGCTGCGGGGAGCTTGTCCCTCCCTGGCTGGTGATGGGACCCTGTCCATGCTGGAGAAGGTTGCCGGAGGGGTGCTGAGCATGGCCATGCTGGCTGCGGGCCCTGGCCCAGCCCATCGCTCGCTCCTCTGCGATGCTTTACCTGCTGCATCGCTCTGTGGTGGCAGCCACAGGCTCGCTGAGAGAGGCTGTGCCGCCAGCAA
>NW_009702112.1:0-7518 GCF_000703405.1 Apaloderma vittatum
ATTTATATTTTTATATATATATAAAAAAGCACTTGGTTTCCAGGGGCATTCATAATGAGGTCCACAGTGTTTAGAACTTAAAATTCTTTTTCTTTGTTTGGAACAGTGTTTTAAAGTTTTGTTTTAATTAAAAGACAGTCTTAAAGCATGTTGGACTTCAAAAACATGAGTTTGTTCATGTCTTCGGGACTGAGTAGCCGTCTCCTTTTGATTAAGAGAGCCTGCTCACACATATTTACACATTCGCTTCTGGCCCCAACAGCGGGCACTGCTAAGAGCCAAAAGGCTAGCTTGGCTAGCTTTGTATGCTTGCTTTTGGGTTACACACGACCAGTACTGAAACAGGTCAGGGGTGGCCTGGAAGAGAGGTTCTTGCAAGTAATCGTAGACTTCATTTTTCCCGAACCAATCTTCTTCCTGAGCTGCTGTGGCTTCCCCTGCTGCCCGAGGCTTCTTGGTTGAGGGTTCGAACTCAGTTTCTTCTGCCCAGGACTCTTTCACCTCATTGATCAACTCGCAGACCTTGCCGATGATCTCTTCGTGCTGGTACTGCGGGACGGGTCGCAGCTTCTGCTGAGGGTCCAAGATCATGGCTACCTTGTGGGCCGAGTGAACCTTGAAGTTCTCCTTCAGCGCCTCCAAGAAGAGGTGGCAGAGTTTGCTGACTACGCCAGCGTCGTTAGCTTTGGAAGTGAACAGTTTCTCCAGTTTGACGTAGGTGGGCAGTACCAGCTGCAGGGTGGGCCGGCTCTCGTTGCTCAACTCAATCACCGCCTGCTTCACCGGCGCCAAAATAGCCGCCAGGTTGCTGAGCAGGTGCTTGTTCAGGTTTTGGATGAGGTTCATCTTCTTGGCCCTGCTGTAGAACTCACAGATCTGCTCGTAGCGCTCGTGGACGAGCAGGAGGGAGTCGGTGACCGAGTTCCAGCAGGGCGGGGGAGAGGTCTCTTCCAGGGAGCCAAAGGTCTCCTTCGAGAGGCCCGTGGATCCCGCCAGGTCTTCGCAGACATTCAGGAGCTCGATCACTTCGTGCATGTTGCGAGCCTGTAGTGTTCGCTTGTTGAGCACGCTCTGCACTACCGAGTTCAAGGCACAGGCCGAACAACGCAAGCACATGCCTGCCTTGGAGAACGCAGAGGAATTGACTTTGCAGTCCGTGACGTACACCGTCCTGATCTCTGACATCACGAACTCCGAGAGCACGTTCTGTACCCAGTGGTGGATAAAGTCACCATTATCTCGGATGTCTACGCCCTTAATACCCAGGACGTAACTCTTGATGTGGTTGCCTTCCACCTGGTAAGCCGTCAGGATGTAGCAGGAGTCGGCGCCGATGCTCTGCGAGTGGCAGGTGACGCCGATGCCGAGGCACGCGTTGCTGCCCAGGGCGCAGGTGACTTTCACCTTCACTTGGTTGTACATCCGAGGCAAATGCTTCAGAGCCAGCGTGTTGAAATTGCCAAGGATTTCGGTGACAGAGAAGGCACCATAGCGAGCTCCGCTATCCACCAAGGTCTGTGCTAGCTTGATGAACTCCTTCCCGCTCACCACGCTCAGAGCCCCAAGGTCAGTGCACATCACCCTCAGGAGCCTCTCGGCAATGTTCTGCCGCTCCTTCTCTGGGATCGCGCTGTTCCCTACTGAACCGCGCGCGGATGCTGCAGTGAAATACAAGGAGGGAGAGAAAGCACCACGTGAGTGTTGCTCCTCCGCAACAGGAGAGAGGAGGAAGTCACAAAACAATTCTCAGGGAGACCCAAAGAGGTGGAACGTACCCAGACAATGGAAGAGGTATCTCCAACTCTGGATTTCTTCCCCCAAGGGTTTCTGGACAAAGGAACCTCCAGGGACAGGCCTCGCTCTTGCTTAGGGCAGCAAGGAGCTTAATTGCGTGTTTTCCCTGCCGTGGGGACTGAGACAGAGCACACACTCTCTCCTCACAAGCCAGTGCCTTAACCAGTGGCATTTTTGTGGTGCTCATTGAGGAGCTGCCTAGAAAAGCCATAACCACATGTGGTTTTTGCTATCCATGTCTACAGGCTGGTGGTCACAGCTTACATCAGCTGGACATCTTTACAGTTTTGTGATATGAGCCTTTTCTTTGAGACAGTTATTGTAAGAACAGTTGTTTCCCTGAAGCATACAAGTTTCCCCACCATCTCAAACGGCGCTGAAGCCCGAATTTCCATTTCTTGCTCTGAACTCCAGCAGCCTCACTTTTTGCGGCTGATTTTGGACACGGTGAATGTCATTTTTGGCCACACCACAACAGAAAAGCACCACGTTTTTTGTATCACCCGTCCCTCAAGCTGTCCAGCTCAAGTGCTTGGGAACTCGGTTCCCACAGGGCTGTATTTTACCCTTTTCCCGTGGTGAAGCTCAAGCTCATAGGATGAGCTGGGGACAAAGCCAGACCCTGGCTGCCTGCCCGCATGGGGAGTTACAGGTTAGGGCTATGTCACACTGTGATGACTGGACTAGTTTTTTAAGGCCAGGCTGGGAAGCCTGGCCTTGGATCAGAACGTTTTCCAGGGGATCCCAAATGCATCTTCCTTGCAAACCTTTCCAACCGCACTCCCCAGGGTTCCCAGTACTTTTTGCATACCCCTGTAGCAGGAAAATTTTTTCACAGAAAAAGTAGTCAGCCATGGGCACAGGCTGCCCAGGGAGGTGGTTGGGTCCCCATCCCTGGAAGTGTTTAAAGGTCGTTTAGATGTGGTGTTGGGGGAGATGGTTCAGGGGTGGATTTGTAGAGCAGGGTTAGTGGTTGGGCTTGATGATCCCCAGGGGATTTTCCAGCCTGAATGATTTTATGATTCTATGAACAGGTGCTCTGCTCTGCAGGGTAGTGCATGAATTACGGGTGAAATCAAGTGCAGCTGGGCGAGGACAAGGGCCTTGTGCGATGCCCATGGCTGCTTCACCCTCTCTGACAGTCACTTGTTCGAAGCGGACAGGTAAGGAGAGCAAACACTGCTACGTACTATTGTTGGCGTTATTTCTTTGGAGCTGCGGTTTCCACTTTTCTTCAACAACAGCTAGAGGTGATCTGGGCTGGCTAGAGGCAATATTGTTCTCGTTGTCAGCTGTGGGGTGAGAGACAGGGAGGTGTTAGAAGCACAAGATAATAATGCTTAAAGCACAAAGAAGGGGAAACAGGACCCATCTACTCTAGCGCTTACTTATGGTTCCCTTATCGAAGGTGGCAACAACCTACTGTAGCTTTTAAGCAGTTTTCATCGAGATGGCACAGGACCGACAGAAACCTGAAAACTACCTTTGGACTGGCAACCTACCACTTCTCAAAACGTGGCTGAAATGACAATGGCTTTTTTTGTGCATCAGTGACACTGATGCCACGAGCACACCTTGAGAAACGTCTCTAAATCAACTGAAGGTGCACACCAGGGGGAAAAGATGTTCCTTGCGCAGCCTGGCTTGCTTCCCTGCTCTTTACTACTAAGTAATTTGTTTTTCAAGCTATGCTCGTCTGTACCTAAGGATCTTATTACAACCTTCATTTGCGGTTTCCTCTCACCTCAGAGGAGGGCTGGCCTCCTCTCTGGCTGCTCACTGCTGCCTCAGACTGGAAATAAGACAAAACCCCAAGTTCCTGGAGTGTGACTAAAGATCATTCCTCCCTGTGGCTGCAAAGATACCAACTGCTCTAGGGCTCCCGTTTCTGTATGTGTGACAGGGCTAAACTCTTCGGGGGCCAATCTGACGGGATCTTTCAGGGAAATGCAGTCAAGACCAGTAAATTCTGTATCATATCCCTGTTTTTTATTCTCCTGCGCCCTAGAATTTCTCCCCATCCTCTGGAGGAAATTTTCTAGCTCTTTATATGCTTCACTGTGAAACTGTGCTCTCAAATAGGCTGCGAAGCAACAATAAAGTGCACAATGAAGAGAGGTGGGAGAGGAAGGAGAAAGATGGAAAGACTGATGACCAGGCTGAACAGAAGGATGCAATTAAAAAGAAGACAAAACAGGTCCTTCATTCATGACATCTGGATTCATCTCACCTAATTCTGGACACCTGTTAGATGCACCTCTCTTCAAAGCCGCCCCTCAGGGCCCCTTTTACACTCACTGGTGTAACACAGGCTTAAGAATGCGACTCAGTTCACCCCGGCAGAACTAGATGCCTCTTGTAATACATCATGCTCTGAACTCACCTGCAGTCAGTGCCTTCTTCACTGATCATAAAGGGAGTCCAAGCTGACCAGCTCAGGTGGCAATATCTAGCCTAGGCACACCAGCATGCAGTGACCTGAATCCTGCCCTGGAGCTCCAGGCAGCCGAGCATGAACGAGAGAGATCCCTCATTAAGGCACACACAGGCTGACCTGACGCGGGGCAGAGCACCGGGCTGCCCGTCAGAACAACCAGGAGAAGGCAAAGTCGCTCTCCTTCATGTCTGACAATGACCTGGGAGGGAAGGGAGACGAGCAAGGATCTAGAGACAAGCAATGATGTGACCAAACGTCTGTGCTCTCTTCCTTACGAGTTAAGTCCTCTCACATTTGAGCTTCTCTGCCTGTTGAGTGCTGGGGCATTCACAAACCCTGGCGATGAACGGCCACGCACTGCAACAGCCACACGCTCTGGGCACTGCAATAGCCACAGACCGGACCAATACCTAAGAGCAATCCAGGACATGCCAGAACCAGGGTAGACTGGACTGTCTCAAGGACTGTCTGTGCCCAAAGAGTTCAGGGCTGGCAGCTGGGGAGCACTGCCATGCTCAGGACTGCTGCCAGAGCTCAGTCTTTGCAAGCGTGGAAGAGATGTGAAGAGCAGGAGGTGCTCCAGTGAATGCCAGTGATCAGTTATGATCATGTCACTTTTCCCTCACCATTTGCCTAGACCAACCGCTCTCGAGCTAATGCCAACGCTGTCCTTGACTCCAAACATCTGTGAGTTATGGGAAGGAAAATGCTGGATGTTACCTACTAGCTTTGTTCACGGCTCAGGCCTTCCTTTCCTTGGTGACAGGTGGGTGTGTGGAGAAATCCTCTCTATTTCCTCCGCCCAACACTTTACATATTTCATAATAATAGGGCATTTATTAAGCACAAATATCTACTGGCATTCAATATCACATTAATGAGATTTGTGCACTTCAGCCTCATCTTCCTTATCAGGCAGTCTGTGAACTGCACAGATCATGGTTCTTTAATTTCTCTTTATGCCTACAATCCTTTAATCCAGGTTCAGCCTAGCCGTCCCTTTATTTTTCCAGCTCTAGATTGTAGGAAGGGCATTATACGGTAGCACTCGACCTGAACAAAGTACTCTAAAGTGAGTCAAAGCTGTTTATTGTACAGTGTAATTACAGCACAAATTCCTCTGCCTGGTGTTCTGTGGTTCTATTTCTACCTTTCAACATCCAATTTACATTCTAATTGCTTCTTCTCATTGTGTAGCTGCTTTATGGAGCTATAATCTCTTCTTATTACCTTCTGGCCTCCAGGCTCAGCCCTCTGAATGTCTCAGGAGCCAGTATATCTCTGCTTTCACTCCTTGAAACCAGCACCAAGTTCCCCATCTTCAGTTACTTGCAACAGGGGCTCAGTGGATACATCAGACATGAAAAGCCGAACTGGACCCCTGAACGCATTAACTGAGGCAGTATTTGACCCATATACCGGCTTCTTGTATCTCTGTGTCCCCATAAGGAAGCATTCCTCAAACCAGGACTGGTATAAACCGCTGCTGCCACTGTCTCCAGCACATGGATCCTCTGTCACCAGTCCTGCTGCCTGCTGCAAGGTCTCTGCACTCCCGGGCCTCAGAGGAGTTGTGCCGATGCTGTTCCTTGGCTATGGAAATCCCAACCTCTGACAGGCTAAAAGGCAACAAACTGTGCCAAGCGTAACTCCAAGTCCCGTGTAATCTCCCCCATTGCTCTGCTTAAGTACAATATCCAGGAGCGGACACCCACCAACGCTCGCTGTAGCCTTCACGCCTCTTCATTTTGTTTTGCCCTCGTCCCACAACGGCAAACACGGCGCCACTCGGCCCTGGCTGCACAGATGTGGAGGAAAGGCTGCTCTTCCCTCCTGAGGAAGAGGATGAGCCCAGGACGGGCAAGCACCACGCAGGGAGATGCTGCAGCAGGGAAGGGAGCAGCCTGGCTGAAAGCCTGGAGAAAGCACTTACAGAAGACACGGGCAAGCCTGCTGTCCCTCCACCAGTGAGACATTTGAGGGGAAGCAGCCAAGCAGAAGATAGAGACTTACAGAGCAGAGAAAGATGAGAAAACACAGAGTTTAAAAGGAGTAACCTCGAGTTGAGGGATTTACTCATTAATATATCTCTGCTGACGTTACATGAGTCAGATCAGAGATACTTGCTCCCTCCTGCCCTGCTCTTTGTCCAAAATAACCCAGGTGAACAAGCCCAGAGGCCACAGGCCATTTGTAAAAAAGAGAGAAGGAAGAAGCTGCAGCCAGCACTAGTTTAAATTTTTCAACAGCTGACACCTCGCCAGTGAACTGCCACTCCCCTTCCGCCACCACAGCCTTGGTCCCTTTGCAGCTCCCCTACTCCCAAGAGCTGTAGGTCAGAATGTTGCATTTCAGAGGTCGGAACAAGGAACGGGAAGGCGAGGCCACAGCTCGGAGGCAAGCGGGAACTGCCAGCGGCAAACAGTGAGGGCAGACCCCAAGCCCAGGAGCGACGGCAGAGCATCACTGCGCCTCGCTGCAACGGCAAGTCCGACTGCTCCACCTTAAGCTCCGACAGAAGAAAACATCCACAAAACTCATACCACCTCGTAAGAAATCACCCTAAACGTCTCTTCAAAATGGTACGAAGATGATAAATAAAGGAGCTGCCGAACAACGCACAAAGCCTGCACTAAGATTCACAAGGGAGAACTGAACTGGAACCCAGATGAACTCAAGGGACAATCATTAAAATTAGGACTAAAACATCTGTCTGTGTATCTCAACAGAGCAGCTGTCTGTCGGAGAACACAGGTCTGTCAAAGGTGAATTAACTTGTAAACCTGTGTTAATTCACTTGAATTTCCATTCAAGGGGAAAAAAAGAATAAAAAACCTGCCGATATAAAAACCCCGCTGATATAAAAACCCCTTGTTTCTATGTTCTTGAATACTCTGAATGCCGTCTTTGAAACAGCTTTGGCTTTGAAATTTTAAAATCGTCTCTTATGTATTGAGATGGAAAACAAAAAAAGTGGCTTAGGAACAAAGTAGTGGAGCAACTCCTCAGAATTTTCTTTTGAAAAGAGCCGAGAAGGAAATGAACACAACTGCTGAAATAGCACATTCTTCCTCTGAGCACACATTTCAGAACTCCAGGAGATACAAGTGCAGAAAAAGACCTGTGTGGGCAAAGACTCCGCTGCCCTGCAAACATTTCTGCTGTGCCTGATTCCATGAGAACCACCCTTCTTGCAGGAGGGATTTAAGCTGCTGTAGGAGCGACCCATTAATGCTTCTGTACGGAAGCATTCCCTGGATATCTCTGGATAAAGGGAAGGAGCGGTT
>NW_009702112.1:7626-9985 GCF_000703405.1 Apaloderma vittatum
TTTTTTTTTTTTTTTTTTTTTCATGCTGCAGGTGAAATTACTGGGGCTTTGGAAACCGTGAGCACAGAAAGCTCTATTGACACACAACGGGGTCAACATCAGGCATCAGCGCAGAATTTAATTCTCCGCTTTAAGCGAGTTGGAAGTGCCCAGCTTACCTGCATGGGACTGCATGTGCTCCAGGAGATTGTTATAAAACTGGAACTGGATTCCACAAGCTCCACAGGTGTAAGGCTCTGTTTGGGAGAAATCAGTTCAGAAGAATTATACAGAGTATGCAGGGAAGCAGCACACGTGCATACTTCACTTTGTACAGTAGCGGGGCAGTGCCTTAGGGCTCAGTCCTTGTCACCTCGGCCCATGTGCGCACGTCACAGCGGCTCCTTAGAACCCAACGCGCAGGGCTCGAGCTGTGATTCGGGGAAAAAGCTAGGGCACGTCACTGCTTCCTGGGCTGGGCTTGGGAATTATTCCACGTGCCTCACTTTGCTGCCACAAGAAGGACCGGGATGGCAGAGGGACAGCTCGCGGACTAAAGCGAAGCACCTGCTGGCGAGTGCGTGGGGATCTCGGTGACCCTGCACCAAGAGTCGAGAGGCTGCACGCTGAGCAGGACTCACAAGCTCACGCCTGCTGCAGGCTGTTTGAACCATATCCTTGTTCTTTTTAAGCCTGAAAGCAAAGCACGGTGAATTCATTTCACATCCAGTTCTGTCAGATTCCAGTCCCTGCTGCCTTTCCCAAGTAAGAAAAGAAGCACTGGGTTGTAAAAAACCCTGCTGCTCAGAAGCTGGGGCATGGAGGAGTGCCATGGGGGGAACTCAGCTTGGGGATTTTTTGTTGGGTTTTTTTTTTTTTTTTGGGTCTGTCAACAAGTGCAACGAGTCTGGGGACTGGTGAGTGCCACCAGGCTGGGCAGCAGCAAGTCGCTGGGGTAAGCAGAGGTGGAGGGGAAGACGCACAGAAATCGGAGCTGTGCCAGAAGCCGGGAGCAGAGCGGGAGAGCCATGGTGCCAGAGTGATACGGATGAGCTGGAGTCAGGAAAGAACTGGGTGCAGAGCTCCCTCATGAGCTGAAAGATACACTTAGCTCTGTCCTACTAAGTAGGTTGAAAACGCATTTTTTCCACCGAATTAAACTAATAGCGAATGTTTGTGGGTGCTCGTTTAAATAGTATTGGTTGAGTGCAGTAGTTGACAGATGTAAAATCAAACTACAGTGGCTGAAATATGTTAACATTGCAGTTCGCTTCTAAACCTCCAGACACATCAGCCACGTAGGCTGTGGCATTTTGTTCTGTAACAGCAGAAAGGGACAAATGCAAACATTTGCCATATAAACCGCTTTGCATATAAATGCCTGGCACACACACACAGAGCAAGGTCTGTTGTGACAACATATCTGCTTTCAAAGGGAAAACTATATTCAATGAATAAGCAAAAGCACCAGCACTTAGGATGGAAGAACCAAACTACAGGAACGCACAAGGCTGACTTGGCTAAAATTTGCAAGAAGTCTATCTCGGGTAGCAAAGCTCAGAACTCACCAGACAGCTACGGAAGCTGTGAGTAAAAACACAGAAGAAGGGGCCCTCTGGATGGGCTGTGCTCATGCTCAGTGCTTTTTCACCTACTGTATTTTCTTGTGATGCTATTCGTGTGTTTCGCTGTAGTGAGGAAGTTTGGAAATACTATATTTAAGTAAATGCTTGTGGAAAAAAAATCCCAAACGACCAAGACTTTTGCAGCCGGGCTGCGCACTTAAGAATACTGAGGAATTTCAGGACTGGGGGAATTAACACGGACTGGCTGTTTCTGCTGAAATCAGTAGGGAAACAGTCAGTTGGGGTAAAACACCAAAAGAGGAACAATGTAATGTAGACTTCCTTTGCAGCTACCAGAGAGAAGACAGCACATGGGTGCAAACCATCCCTTTTAGGTACATCTTTCCATGTCAGATGACTTGTGCTGCACATGCACCTACTGGCCTCTGCTCTCTATGGAGCCTGGACTGCTCAGATGGAAATGTCTCAAACTAAGTGGGTTGACTCTTCTTTCAAGTGTCAAAATTAATGTTTAATAATCTAATGAAAGAAGTCATGCTTCAAAGAGCCTGCTGCATGATGCTGACAGGTTCCTGGCAGGGTCAGAAGAGCCGCAGCAGCTGACAAAGCCACTACCCCTGTCCCTTGTTCCACTGCTTTGCTGGAAGCTCTTCCCCCACAGCCGAGTCGGGAGAACAGAACGCGCTGCACACCTCAGGTGCTTCTTTCAGGAAGTCTGAACGTCACACTGCGGTTCCCCAGGACGCTTTCAGCTCTCCCTGTGCCACCTAAACACAAGTGGGCATGTGCATTCC
>NW_009702112.1:10016-29824 GCF_000703405.1 Apaloderma vittatum
CTCTGCCCGTAGCAACCTTGGCCAGGGGAAGCGGAGGCGGAGCGCTCCACTCTTCAGTGCTCCAGTCCAAGGACTCCTCTCTGCTCCCAGACAAGTATAAACACCCCAACATTCCCCCAGAAGCAGGTTTCCAGGCAGCCGCCAGAACAGCTCTTCCCCTAAGCTCAGTTACTGGGAAGCACCAAAGGCAGTCAGGGCTTCTCAGCTTATTTTGTCTCACCTTCCTCCTGTTACGTTCTCAGCTACTTTAATGCTGTCTTCTAGCTCTCCCTTCACTCCTTACCAGTCTTTCCTGGGTTCTCCCCATCTCCATCCATCACACAGTGACTATCACGGTCTCCACAGTTCTTCAACACAAGTTCCTCCCTCCGCCACCACAACATACTGTGTACTGGGTGCACTCTGTGACTCTGAAACATTTCTCATTTGTGATTCTTCTCAGAAAAAATCCTGTTGATTCTCATCCCATTTCCAGATTCTGTTCCACTACACAAATGTCCACCTCTGGAAACAAAACCACTGTCTACTTCCAAAAACTATTTTCACACTCTGAAAACACCAAAATATTGGGGTTTTTTGAGACAAAGAGTCATAGATGTCTACAGTCAGAAAATGAATTAAATTTAAAGTCATCCAACAATTCAAAAATCTTTCCCGAGGTGGGAAAGGATGCTCTGGAGGATGTACAGAATCCCTGTGGGAATGAAAGAACGCCCTTTACCTCCCAGCGGTTTCTCAGCCCTCCTTTTTCTGAGATTTCAGCTTCTAAGCCCCTTATGCTGCACAGCACAGAGAGATGGGAACAGTCAGGCTGGCTGGAAGGGGGGTGACATGTGTCAGTGCTAGAAGAGGGAGAGGAGTCTGAAAGGCGCAGAGAAGAAAGAAGAAATCTGTATCTCAAACCAGGAAAAAAAGCCACTAGAGAAGAGCTGCTCATCTGAGCTGGCACACACAGCAAGTAATTCCCCCTTCCCTTTGATTTCTGCTTGCGACTTAGAGTTAACTGCAGAAGTTGTGGAATCTGCTCTGTGCACCCCTGAGCCACACTTGTGCCCTCTTGTCCCTCCCAGGATCTCAGCCCTCTCCCCACCACTGCAGGACCTCTGCTCTGCCTTCCCAAGGGCAATTTGAGGTCTCCTCTTCCTCGCTCAGACTGAGCTTTACAGCACCCAGAAGGGATCTGTCCTCCTTAGATGGTCTGAGCTCAGCAAGGGTCCTCCCACAACTGCTCCAATCAATGAACCTCTCCTTTCCTTCTTGGTTTTGCTGGTGGTGGTACAAGAAATGCTACTGGCACCAACCCCCTGAGAACACTGTGCTCCCCAGCAGCCCCAGTTGTTTTGGGTGGCCAAGAGAGGCCTTACGGACGAGGAAAGGGGGAAGAGCAGCGACGTGGTCAGCTCGGAAATGGCTCAGAGGCTTCCAGCCAGCAGCAGGACTGCCCAGCCAGCCTGTCTCACGCCGCTGGAAATCTTCGCCCTCACCTCCTCAAACCCTTTGCTGCTTTTCAGGAACCAATTCTCACTGCTCCACATCTGAGGAGGTGGGAGTTGTGGCAGGAGTAACAGTACCTGCTTTTGATGAGAAAAGAACAGCCGTTCACCCCACATGCTCAGAGAGGCTCCTGGCTCTCGCTTGGGACTCTCAGCAACAGCAGCTGCTGTGAACTTTCTAGCTCTGTTCCCTTGGTGTGGGCTGGGGAAGAGGGTGCTCTGCTTTCTCCGAGCTTCCTCTATTTGCATTCCCCTGGGCAGATGCTAAACACCTGCTGGTGCCAGCTGGTCTCTTGCTGTGTACTGGGCTTGCTCAGACTGCAGGCTGGGACTCCAGTTCACACCTGTAACCAGGGCACCCAGAACCCTCCCAGGCCGGTGCAGGACAAGGGCTACATCATCCCAAGGGCCCACCGACTCCCAGCGGGTGTGCAGAGCTGCCACACTCACACAACCTTCCTTCACACTTAAATCTCAAGGGACTGGAGGTTAAATTCACCAGGCTGCCTACGAAGCTTTCCCTCCTCTCCTCTGTTTCCACAGCTCACCACTGCTCAACCTAAAGCAGCTGGGTGATGGAAGGGAGGGTGTGAAAGGAGCCCAACGCTCACCTGACACAGACACGAAAGGTGGAAGCAGACAGGCAGGGAGCTCACCGGGGCTGCCTTCAGAGTATTCCCCCTTCATAGCCCCACATCTCGAGCTTTGGTCGCTCTTGCAGTTTGCACGTAGGAGACTGTGGCCTTTCTAGTACCCAATGCCACTAGTGCATCCTCCAAAAGCTCCACATAAACAAGTAAGCTATTAAAATCTTGCAGTGCTCAAGTCTAAACCTGTAGCCCAGCGTTCCCACACTTCGCTTAATGTCTCAGAAGATGAAATGCCAGGCTGTTATCGTTCCTCTGCCCTCCAGAAAGCAATCTTTTCACACAGCCATAAGGCTGAGCCAGCGGTCGCAGACAGTTGTACTTTCTGCAGAATACATCTTGAGCTCTCCCATGGGTTCATACTGAGCCACAGCCATGATGCACGGCCCTGCAGTAACAGGAAAAGCTGGAGACCCTGCGCAGCAACAGGGAAATGGCTCTGCCTGACCCGACAGATGCTGCCTTGCAGAGCAAGGCTCTGGGCATCTCCCATCCTCCACGTTCTGCCACATGGCTGAGCTGCATGCAAGAGGCTTTGTTGCAGAAGGAGTGGGAACAGGCTTTAAGTCTTCACCAAAAGGTAAAAAATCCTGAACTGGACTCTCAGAAGTTCAGGATGCCACGCTAGCCCTGCTGTCTCTCTGGCTCCCTTGCTGTATGCTCAGAAGCATCCCGTAACCCTGCACCCTAAATGTGTCAGCAGAAAGTCTGTGCGTGAAATGGCAAATGTTGCGTGGGCCAGACCCGTCCACACGGCATCAGAGAAGCAGCGGAGAGGGTACAACACAGAGCGTATGAGAGGCGACCGGCTGCGCAGCGCCTACTCTGCTCCCCTGCTGCCCAGACACCCACCACCGTCTTCCATCTCCTTCCTCCGGTCCCTCCCTCCTCGCTGCCTGTCCCTTTCCACTCAGAGCTCTTAGCATGGACCCAGCAGGTTCTTCTCGTGGGCCGTGCTAGTGGTGGCCACGCTTCCTGCTCCTTCCCCCGCCTGCCCTGCAGCAGAGGTGAGCCCAGTGCTTGGAGGTGGCCGCCTCTGGAGCAGCGCTGCCGTCCTCTCTCCAGCAACTTGAGGATTGCACTGTGCTGAGCCAGGATCCTGACTCTGAACAGCTCTTCTAAGGCAAAATACGGGAAAACTGGGAAGGAGGAGGAAATCACAGCATCATTAACGCTGGAAAAGACCTCCAAGATCATTGAGTCCAACCATCCACCCAATACTACCATGACCACTAAATCATATCCTGAATCACTCTGAACACGTCCTGTTTGCCAGCAGGAAAGAGCTACCCTGAAATCGGTGCAGTCTGACTGCCACCTGAAATCGGTGCAGTCTGACTCTCATTCCCGAGTTTTCCCCCAACCTAGAGGGGTTGTGCAGTGGAGAGCACAAGAAAATGCGCTGCAGGCAAGCAGTGCCACTGGACCTGCAAACACACAGCCCCAGGGCACTTCCAGCAGCCACCTGCAAGCTCTTGGAGACTCAGATCCCCAAGCAATGGCATTTCACTTTCCTATCAAGCAACAAAGAGCTCTCCATCCCAGAAAGAAGAGACATTTGTGGTGCACTGGGTGTTGGCTTCTGACCCAAAGCTCTCCTTCTCCTCAAAAGCATCCTTGTCCGGAGAAATTGGCCTCCTTTGTGAGCCAGGTCCCTCTTCATCCTGAACAAGCCATGTTACCACATTGCCACCCTTTCTGGTGGTACTCTCTGAAAACACCTTTAGAGAAACCTAAAGCACCAGCAGCTGCTGAAGCCTCCTTAGTCTCTTGAGCCACACAGAACTAACACTCACAGTTGGTTGCACAATTTAAAACCTCTTTCCCCGGGGCTATTATTAGACACTTTTATTAGTGCTTTATATATTACCCAGTGAACAAGGCTCCAGAGTAAGGCAGCAGGCTGTGTAAGCCAAGACAGAGAAATAACAGTGTTTGTGCTTAGGTTAAATAAATCACTTGAATTCCCATGCTAACTCTCATTGCCACATCTAAGCCAGAGAAAACAGCAGAGCCTGGTTTGAGGCCAGGAGCGAACATGAGTTGAGAGCTTTTAACAGAAAGTTTCAAGAGAAAATGCCCTGAGCTGCTCGAGCACGAGCGAAACCCAGCAGCCAGCTCAACGACTGATGGCAGCGCAGGGAGCAGGCCCCCAGGCAGCTCTCTCCTCAACAGAAAAAATCCCACATTTCAACACTTCGGTCCACGTTTTGATGAAAAACAAATGCAGAAGAACTGTAAGGGAAATGCCTCAGTGTTTCTGCCCTATGTTTCCACGTGCTTGAGATTTAATAGCGCTGTAAGTGCATCTTCCCATACTTTTGTCACAAACTGATGAAACAATACATCAGAATCAGCAGAACCATTCCTAAAAAGGGCCATCACACACCAACATAAGTGCAATTTTCTTGCAAACAGAACTCCCACCCATCTCAGCCCATAAAAGAGGTGCTACATAGAGAAGGTGCTATGAAACAGGCTTTAAAAAGGGGAGCCCCAAATGCATCACGGCTGTTAAAATTTGTTAGTGCTAATTTGATTTCTCTTCCAACGTGAACTCTCCTGTTCTGAATAAAGCTCTCACTTCATGCTCAGAGAGAAAGAACACGTGTCCTCCGCCACCGTGGCCACGCTCAGGGCACAGCACTCGGGACTCTCCTACATCAAGGCGCAGCAGCCCTGGATTACGAGGTTGGCGCAGAGAATATCAACATGAACAGCCAGACACAAGCCAAGCAGTACCCACACACGCCGCTGAAAGCGTTGAGGACACGGGGCAGAATCTCAAGCCAAGACCACCTGCATCTGCCCAGACCTGCTCTCCTGCCCCTCCCGCCTGCTCCCCACCGTGCCCTGGGCTCCCGTCTCTCATCGGTTCTCTCAGGAATTGTCTCTGCAAAGGTGTTTAGAGCTATCAAGACAAGTCTTCCTACGTGTTAATGTAACTTAAACACGGCTCCATTTTCAGTCTTCAAACACTGGGTCTCTCAGGACACGTATTACTGGCGTATTTCACAAAACTTAACTCCCAGAAGCCTGTGACTGAGTCTGAATGGTCCAGCAGCTGCACAGAAACACCCCGAAGGATTTCGGTTGCCTTTAAGGCTGAAACCAGAGCCACATTTTGTTCTCTGTTGCCTGGACTCATAATAAAAAACCCCACAACATTTATTCAAGAAAAACGCTAAGAGGGCAGGCCAGCATGGCTGTAGGGTGGAAGTCCCCACCTTAGCACACCGCAGACATCCATCACACTTACTTTGCAAAAGCGGGAAAGGATTTGAAATCAGGGGACTTGCAGTTTCTGCAAAAAAGAAAGAGATTTAAATATTGAGACTGGCAGAGACCTCGCTGCACGCTACACAGCTCTGCCTATCAGCTCACTCATCCTTATCCAGATTTAACTGTGGCAGGATGGGGGTCTCCTTTTACCACAAATTACATGTCCAGCTGTGAATTTTCTCTATTAAATGACTTGCCAAGTTTCTCATGGCTAAGAATCTGCACCTTCCCTTTGCATTTTGAAATGTCCAGAGATTTTTACACACATCCTACGTTACAGTAATAGGAACAGGCAAGTGAGGAGGGCCAGCAGAAGAAAAGCTAAGGGGGCAAGAAATGCTCTGCAAATGTTTTTTGGGGGGCCCCAGATGCAAATTCCTGCATCCATCGTGCAGCTTCCTTGGCCTGAAGCTGAGAAGGAGAAGCACGGTGGGCACACCCTTGCGTATGGCCAAGGAGCGCCTGTTACCCTGGGCTGAGGGTATGAATACATGTTTTCTGTCAAGCACACCTTGCAGATTGCCTCTCTTTAAGGTGTAGCTGAAAGGCACGGAAACCCTGGATGCTCAATGAGCCTTTGGCCAACCAGGGGCTGTCTCCAGCCAGCCTGCAGTGCACGGGAGCAGAAGCCGTGATTCTCAGCACCTCAGAACCTGTACAGTTTCCTACAGTCTCCTGGTAAGGTCCTTTAGCGTCCAACCCCTGCAGAGGGGAAGAGACCATTAGTGTTAAATATTCAGTCCTCAACTCCGTGCATTTACAGAACAGCCTCAGGTCTAAACTTAGGAATTGACACATGGGTGAACAAGGCTCTCAGGGCTGACAGACCTGGACTGGTTTGCTTGGAAGGAAAATTTAACTCTTTAACTGCATAGGTCAGGCACAGTGAGCCTCTGCACTAAGTATTTCACCACGATGAGGACCTGAGCTGTCGGAGGGGGCTTCAGCTGGCAGGGCCATCCGGTAAAGAATGAAGGCGTGGATGATGCTTGGCAAAGACATGAATAGACAGTGCTAGGGAAAGGGTTTGCATGGCACCAGGACACCACTGATCGCTTAGCACATCGCTGTCACTTCACCTTGCACAAAGAGTGCTGTTTGCAGCTGATGAGGTCTGTGTCTGGAGGAAGAGTTTCACTGAAATAGAGTCCTAGTCTGGTCCTCCCGAGCAGCTGAACAGGACAGGCCCCTCTAGGTACCTTTGCTTTCCCCATTTGTGCTCTCTGTCCCTGCTTTGGGAAGCAGTGCACTCATGCAGTGAACACATGGATGCTCGCTGCACCGTCCCACAGCTTCAGGCTTTAAAGGGCTCTTTCATCACCCCAGAGGTGAGTAAGCTTTTGAGGGCCACACTCCAACATTTTATCATCCCCCAAGAATGTGGAAGAGGCACGCAGCACACGCAGTGGCCTACACCACTTAACACACGGCAGGGAGTACTCAACGTAGTCTCTGGGTGCTAACGTAATACCATTACGCTTGACTTCCTCCACATGTAAAAACCATCATCGGTCGGCAACAAGAGTTCAAGTCACTTGCTAAACATTGCTGCTGTGGTATTTTAAGTAAAGAAAGACTGTTGGGATTTTTCTGGTCTTTATATTCTGGCCCATTTTGTTCCCCATGCACTGCAACGCCTCTGCCTCAGCACAGTCATTTCCACTAAAGCCACTCCGAGAAGAGTGAAGGAAGTGTCGCAGTTGGAATGATTAATACTAATTCCACTTGCTCTGGGGCCTTGCTAATCTTTCACTCCATGGATTCTCCACACAAAACTGAAACAGGAGTTGTGTTCTTCTGCCCAGCCCAGCACAGTATCTGTGCCTGAAGCCTGCAATCCACAGCTCGTGTCACCAGTTCTTTGTCCCCAGTTTTGCTGACTGCTCACGCTCTCATCACCTCAGTCTTTTATAAGTTTTGTCCCCATGTCCTGCCTGGTGTCCCAGGGCTCTTCAGTATCTGGTAGGGTATCACCCACAGAGACTTGCTGCCGGGTGGTTATTTTAACGCAGATATCTCTCTTCCTGTCGACACGTTGCCTGTTCAGAGTGACAAGTCTGGAACAACTTAAATGATTGCAGCACCAAAAATGAACAGCTCATTCCCAGGAACCTCAATTCTGTGCCAACGCCCAGTGGACACAGTGACTCTTATTTATGTGACAGAGCAAAGCAATTTTCTTAACTGAAGCCTCTTCCTATGTTACCCTTGTTCTAATGGTGAGAAGTGCACGCAGATGGTAATCCTCCATTTGGGCACACCTTTTTCAGGCTGCTTTGAAAATCACAGTTCTAGGCACGTGCAATTCTGTTGCCCCACCATCAGCGTTACCTGCCCAGCTCAGTTACGACAGCGCAGGAGCTAACGTAACAACTAATCTCCCTTTTCCTCACTCCTCAAACTCAATTATTAGCAGGCTTGGACCTCTCAACTCAATGTAAAGGCAGCAGTAGTAGCTTGTACCATTCGCAAACCAACCCACAGATGAGAAAAGAGATTTACCAAGAGATGAACCACTGGAATGGGATTTGCATTTTGCGCTTCAGTCTGGCTGATGTAACCTGTAAGACAGTCGCGTACGTCTCAGGAGGCTGCTGTGCTAATATCTGCCTGTAACCAACAACCAACAATTTTTATGCCCCAAGCATCAAAGCTGCGCTCACTCACCAAAAAATCCTGGCCTAAAAGTCACGTCTTCCCCGAGGAAACCCAGCCAGAGGGGCTGTATCACCAGAGGACTACACAGAAAGAGCACAACAATAGCGAAGGAAGATCCTAGTGCTCGGAACACACCTTAGCTGAATCCTCCTGTACGTGCACCACGATCACCTGCACCTCCAGCGCAACCCAGCATTTTTGGACAGAAATTTGGCAGTAGCCAAATGGCAGCAGTCCAGTCTGGGTGCGCTACGGGCAAGAGTGGCAACTCAAGATTTGCACAGGAGACGCCAGCAGACATCACATCTGCTCCCATCACCACCCAACAAAGCTTCAGAGGACATTTCAACCACGAGCGGAACGCTGATTTGCCCTCTGCCTCTTCACCGCTTTCCATAAAGCTGAAGGTTGGTTCTGCTCAGCTGCTAAGCAAGACAGACACCCCACCTATTTCTGTTTAAGAGACTGCCCTGTTTAACACATGCGAAAAACACTGGCTTTATGTGGCAAGTGGCGAACAAGACATTTCTAATTATCCTTCTGCTTGAAATAGTTCCATGCTACAACTGGATGGGAATTAGGAACCAGAATATATTGTAGGATGCTGCTTATGTACATTTTCACTAGCTAAATATAACCATCTTAGATGTGCTGCATACACAGGAAAATAATCTGCAGTATTGGAAAATGTTTTGCACTTAGAACTGATTGGCTACAAAGAAATACAGCATGTGAGATCAGGAAATGACAGACTAATAAATCTGTCATTTCTGAAAATCCCACTATGTGCATATTTAAAATTTAGTCCTATGCCCTTTAAATTTTGAGAAGTGGCACTTCTCAGTCTTTCCCAATTTTTTTTTACTTCTAAATGTAAAGGAGGAACTTAAGGCTTTTTTTTTTTTGGTCTCAATCTCGCCTCAGCTTAGCATGAATTGATTCAAAAAAGAAGATATTTCCCTTGCCCCTCTACTCAGTCTGAAATAAACACTGCGGGAAAGAAAAGCTTCCTTGTGGAAATACGAAAGAAAAGCACTGGCATTTTAAAAACTGTAAATGCTAAAACTTGTTCCACTGGAACTTATGACAGTAATAGTTACCGAATGCAGTAGATGAAATTGAGACATATTTATACAGCTTAAATCAACCTTCAAAGTCAAAAATATTTCCCAATTCCCTACATTATTTTAAACGTTGTCTCCTTTCCATTCATAACATCTAACAAGTTTAGACATCAACAAACAGTGCCGATTTCAACTAGTTTTCCCTTTTGATGGCTGTGTTTTAAGGCAGCTAAACTAAGTAGCTTTCTTTTCCCTTTTTGCTTTGTTTTGTTTTTTTTTTGCTTCTTGAAGTCTCACAATTTCCTTCAGCCTTCTAAGCCTACAGGTAGTCTAACTGCAAATTCTGCATTTTACTAAGGGATCACCCAGAGCATCCAAACCAACAGATCAAGGCTGGGTACCACTAAGTAAGAGACAGACATTGCCTCTGAGGCTTTCTGAAGTCAGACAAGTGAGACAACGGAGAGATCCTAAAGCCTGGGGAGCACCACGTGTGGTTACACACAAGGAATTTGCCCCTTTCTGGGGCTTTCTCCTTCCCGTGCTCAGGCTGATAATCTCAGGCTTTTTCAGGAGGAGTATTTCACAAGCTGGCCTTCAAATATAGTTTGGCCTCTTGAGGATTTTATGACAGAAACCCCCTGCACATAGCAAGAGTCAGCAAAACGACCACCACCAAGGAGTATTTTCTTGAAAGCAGCTTTCCAGCACGTTAGATGATTGACAACTTAGGCACCGCAACGAGCCATTTCCAACGATCAGGATCAGGTTATGTCATGTTTTCTGGACCTCACTGAACCATCAAAAGCTTCACGCGACTTGGGACCTCTGCACAAGGAAGCAATCCACACATTTTAACAGACGCGATTTTTCAAGTGCTGTGAAACTTGCCGGTTTCATCAAAAAAGAAGTTTAAGAGAGACTCAACTTAGGCACCGCAACGAGCCATTTCCAACGATCAGGATCAGGTTATGTCATGTTTTCTGGACCTCACTGAACCATCAAAAGCTTCACGCGACTTGGGACCTCTGCACAAGGAAGCAATCCACACATTTTAACAGACGCGATTTTTCAAGTGCTGTGAAACTTGCCGGTTTCATCAAAAAAGAAGTTTAAGAGAGACTCTTTCCCATTAATAAGGCGGACGACAGCTACACAGTCCTTCTCCATCTACCCCGGGATTCCATCACGCCCTGGTGGGAGATGGATCCTCCACCAGGTGGAGGGGAGGGCTCAACACAGCCGTGAAGCAGCACCTGCCTCACAGCTGGGCAGTAAGATGCCAGGTTACACAAATACCTGCGTCCACTGTGACGAGGGTTGGGGTTGTGCACAGAACCAGAGAATCAGGGAGTCATAGAATCACAGAATGGTTCAGGTTGGAAGGGACCCTGAAGATCATCTCATTCCAACCCCCCTGCTGTGGGCAGGGACACTTCTCTGCCACCAGCCCAGGTTGCTCCAAGCCCCGTCCAGCCTGGCCTTGGACACCTCCAGGGATGGGGCATCCACAGCCTCCTTGGCCAACCTATGCCAGTGCCTCACCGCTCTCATGGGGAAGAATTTCTTCCCTTTATCTAATCTATATCTGCCCTCTTGCAGTTTCAGGCCATTGCCCCTTGTCCTTTCACTCCAGGCCCCTGTAAAAAGCCCTTCTGCCGCTCCCCTGCAGCCCCTTCCATGGGCTGGCAGGGGCTATTAGGTCACCCCGGAGCCTTCTCTTCTCCAGCTGAACAACCCCAGCTCCCTCAGCCTGTCCTCACAGCAGAGGTTCTCCAGTCCTCCTCTTTGTGGCCTTCCTCTGGACCCACTCCAGCAGACCCATGTCCTTGTTGTACTGTGGGCTCCAGAACTGGATGCAATAGGGAATGCATAGGGAAGAGGCATCTGAAATCCAACATTTTCCGTTCTAGTCATCCCATTTCCTACAGCATCACAGCCAAGTCTATTTCTGGTGGCGTTAGCTGATGACCTTCCCGCTCTGCTTGTCCTCCCCCTCACTGCAGACATGAAGCGGCCCCTGGCACTGCAAGTCAGGCTGGTGACACAGGAAAAGAGCTTCATGTGCTCTTCAGGCTGGGTGGCCTAAAAAACATCCTGCTGCTCTGTTTGCTGTCGCTGTAACTGAGCCTGTGACACAAAACTCTGATCCACAAAGAGGAAACGGTACAGGGACTCAAGCACTGAACAAAGCCAAGCTACATAGCTCTCAGGCTGCTCAGCTGGGATCTACATCTACCTCCCAAACCTGAGGGCTACTCTTCACAGCAGCAGGAGTTGGGTGGGAAGCAGCAGATGGGAGCGGGGAGGACGGAAGCATCCTTCCTTCTGTCATCCTCAACCACATTATCACCAGCTGCTTGCCCGCCTGGGCGCAATCTGCTGGCTGAAGCACAACAGAGGACAAGCCGACAATGCCAGAATTACTCCCAAGGGTTCGCATCACCCACAGGAACACTCAGCCTCATGGAGCTCGTCCCAACTGCTGAAACACAGCCATGGGGAGAAAGAAAATGGTGAGGTAAGGACATGTCATCTCTTCAAAAATGAAGTTATTGAGAGATCTGCTTGGACACCCAAACCTGTAGATGCCTGCAGGGCTTTGCATGGCCTCCCTCAACACCAGTGACACTCACAGGGTGACATGGTGATGCTCACTCTGGCTGCTATCACTGAGAACATTTCGACTGATTCCTGAGAACATGAAGAAAAAAGAGAACGGGCTTGGTGCAAGAGCTGGAAGAGAGCACTGAATGGGACACACAGGCAGCAGCACGAAGATAGAGTCAAGGGGTAAAACAGGGCTGGGGAAGAAAAGAGAAAGAGGGACAGATAAGGGAAGGGGAAAAAGGAAGGAGTTTATACATCCCCATGCACCAGTCTGGTTTTGAGGAGCTTGCCCGCTGCTTAACGCAGAAAAGCAGTGCTTCCAACCAGAGCCCAACTCTCCTCAAAGCAGTTCACAGCAGCTCACTTGGGTTCCTCAGGTTTCCAGGCTTACACAAAAGTTCAGGTGAGCACCTTGCAAGTCCCCTGCAGCCTGCCAGGCCCTAGGCTAAGCCACTAAAATAAACTGGCCATACATGTGGTGCAGACAGAGACACTTCTTACAATAAAATAAGACAAGCGAATTGTATAAAACTCACTAATCAATCCGTAACAACTTCTGGCTTTGTTATGATTTTTACTGCGAGCTTTTACTCATGTGCTTTAAACGCTGGCAGTTCAGATAGAAACAGATTTAGAAAGATGAGTTGTGATGTGAGCTGGTACAAGGAGATGAGAGGGAGAATCTGTGAGATGCGTCACAGCAACAATGGGTCAGTATTTAGTAGCAGGTTAGACAGAACTAAAGTCTTGTTCTGCTCAGTACAACCACTCTTCCCTCGTGTGTGCTTCCTGCCAGTGGTTCCCAGGCCCCCTCCCATGCTACAGGTTCATTTCCCCTCCTGCAAAACTTAACCGGAGGAGGTTTGCAGCCAGAAGGTTTTGCGATGCAGCTTTCTTGGCTTTAGTGACAAGCTGTGACATGAAAGAAGATAATTCTGTCCTTCCTCTGTAGGCTATACAGGGCTTGACAGGAATAAAAAAGGAACAATCTAAGGCTGCTGCTTTCAAAGGATGCTAGAGGAGTCAGGAACCCGGACGGTTTATTGGCATCTAAAGACGTGCACTTCAAGGCTTTGAAACGCTTCAGACAAACCCCTCATACCACCCGCAGAAGACAAGACATGAGGAGCAGACCTGCTGAGAGGCAAGTGGCCACTTTCAGAGCAGCAAGTGAGGCTGGTAACCCTGGGCAGCCGGTGAAGTCGCTGTGCTGCCTCACGTCTACCAGCCTGGCTGGGCTGGCTGGAGTTGGCCAGCCCCTAAGGACTCCTGGCTGCTATTACCCGAGTGGAACAGGACTAAAGAGTACAAAGGCCTGAAACAGAGAGACAAGCTCACCTGATGGGTTCTGCTTACACCTCTTTTCTTTAGGTTTTTCTGTCCCCGAATGAACAGCTGCAATTGTGGTGAATGCTTGGATTAGTACAGAATTGTTCCCCGAAACAGAACACTCAGTAATTCAGTAACAAACAACTTTGTTTTCCCATTTACTATCACCCACTCTGCTACTGCATGTGGGTCTTCCAACACCATTCCTTGGTTCCAGAAAGCCCCTTATTTCCTTCAGAGACAGACAGAACCCCCCCCAGCAGATGCTGTGTAACCGGCTCCAGCGAGAAATCCCTTCCCTTAGCTGTCCATTCCAGCTAGCAGCATTGAGAACCCCACGAGTTTTGGTACTCATGCTTGGGGAATGGAGGGACATCAGCCTTTTCTGTTTGCTTGTTATTAATCTCTACACCAAGATGCCAAAATTCCATTTCATTTGGTCTGTCTCTTATGCTCCATTTAGGGAGCATAAAAGAATGGCAGCGTCCCACTTTATGGCAGGGGGATACATTGGCAGGATAAAAATCTGTTTGTAAAGGTATCATATAAATGGTGTACCCAAAGAAAATTGTCAAGGCCAGCGGTCATGTTTAGTTACCACCACCTAGACTTAAAGGAAATTCCACATTTGGAGTACATTTTAATTCCTTCTAGCACATGCATTTTCATCCCACATCTACACATCTGGTACGCCGTGACCTCACCAACAGCCGGACTCTGGTTACAGGGACGTGTAAATAAACTGCCAGGTTTAGCATCACTGTAATATGCAAACTGCTGTTGTATTCAGTCTTCAGACTTGTCTTGTTCATAGCAAATGGCTTTGCTCTGTAAGGAGCAAATGATGCACAAAGTACAACTACTGCTTTATCTCCATCCATATTATCCTTTCTCCCCACTGAAAATTACGCTGAAGTACCTGGACCTTGGGAGCAGGATCCCGATACAACCTTTTTTACAGGCTTGGAGTGCCAGGAACCTGGGGAGAAGCGAGAAGGCAGCACCACCCCTGGAAGCCCAGGTACCCAAATACATAACCCATCACCAACCACAGCTGAATCCTGCTCTGGAGAGGGACGTAGTAAGCGAGAGCAGGAGGAACTGAACACACTTACCGCTGGAGTTCTGCGAATTGCTGTTTGTTTCTTCAAAGTTGTTTTGCGCTTTGCCTTCCACTCTATCTGCTGGGTGGAGAACAAAGCAGGGATGGTGACTGGTCAATACAGGAGGCAGAAGCACACAGACAGGAGGCAAGACAATATGCTCCTGTGCCACGTAATTGCATACCCTGAATACAGCAGAAAGGTCAAATACCTCGTTTTGGAGGCAAATGGGCCAGATTCATTGAAGGGATAACAGGTAGGTATTTGTCTTGAATGCCTTCTGGCTGAGGTGGCCTGGATTGGCTCTTAGGGAGCCCATGAACACCAGTCCTGACTGAACCAGAAGGGTCATGGCTTCCTCCCCTGCAAAAAAACCCAACCCTTATCTTACTCTTCCTCAAGGCAATAAGCAGCCCTTAAAGTCTCTGGCACAGGTGACCAGGTCTGCAGATCGAAACCAGCTCTTCGTCACAATACGCAGTGTGTCACCCACAGAAGCCCTACGCCAGCTCTCCCTGGGCTTCCCAGTAACCCGCGTTCCCTTCCCAGTAACCTTCCCTGTATGACCCAAGTGGAGGGCTCAGGGGCTGTGTCAGAGCCTGCCCATGATGTCTGGCAAAGCTACGGGAGATCCTCCAGCCCTCTCTGCCTTCCAAGAGTGTCTGGGAACGTCACCGTGCAGCAGAGCTGAGGAGCTTCCCACCCTTCTCAAGCTGCTGCCCCTCAGCACAAGTTCAGGAGTACAAACCGTGTGAGGTCCCGTCTCACTTCGGCCAGCTTTGCAATATCTGGGGCAAATGTATTTACTGTGGTGATTCAAAGGATAAAGTAGAAATAAATAAAATGAAAGGTGAACCGGACAAATTAATGCATCTATCTACGCTGCACAGACTCTTCCCATACATGGACTCATTCATGGAGCTCACTGTCACCCAGCGGGTTCATCTGACCACGGCTTAGCAAGGCTCTGCTGGGCTCAGCAGCGAGGGAATTCTACAGGGAGGATTCTTTCATTGAGGAGTGACAGGGACTGTGGAAAATCGGTATCAGAACATTATTTCACTACGTATTTCCGCAGACCACCTGGAGTGCTCGGAACTGCTGCCATGACTTTAATTGCTCCCTGCAGCTGCGCAGCCTCCCTGTGCTCGAGCACTTGGGCTTGATGTCTGCTGAGCTAGAAAAGATCTGCACAAAGCTCCCGGCCCGTGACTTTTGGTCTAGCCAGTCCCTTTTCAAGTCCTGAGCAGGCTTCTTAAATTCTCAATCTACTGCATTCCTGATTCTCTAAAATGCAGAACAGGAAAACTTGGTGATCTAATCAGAATCACATAAAACAGGGCTGAAAAGGAACTGAAGACATTATCTAGGCCAGCCCCCTTGCTAGATAATAACAATGAGAGCGCTTAGGTAACGAGAAAATCAGATGACACAGTGAGAAAAGAGAGACCATAACAAAATGGATTAGGCCAACCTACCCCCCCAAGAGAACCAAGTTCAAATCCTGGCTTACGTCACAAGTGGAAGCGAGTTGGAGGTCTCCAAAAATGTTTGGAAAAAATCTGCATGGTAGTTTTGTCTTTATCCCCTACCCATCTTTTATTATTATTTTTTTTTTGCCAAGTGTGGCAATAAGAAAAAAAACGGTTTAATGCATCTCCTTGGTCTTACTGTGTCCTTCCCACACAAGAGAGGACAGCTGATACAAGTTTTCTCTCTTTATCTTTCTGCCTTTCCACCTGACCTTTCGGCACGCAAAGCAAAATTATCTGTATGGACAAAGTAAGCGCCACTCCACTAAGCGTCTGAGCAAACACTGTCAGCAGAGAGGCACTCCACCACCTCTGGTATTATCCAGGCCCATGGGGAACACCTCGAAGCACAGCACTTGGGAGGCAGCCCTTCTGGAGACCATCTTCCTGACAGGCGTTATGGTCAATGCATTTGTACCAAAAATTCAAGAAGCCGCTCAAGGTCATTTTGGACAAGACGCTGCCTTGAAAGCTACCATGGAAATGCTGCCACCAGCTGGACAGGGTAGGACCCCAGAGTAATGTCGTTTCTGGAAGATCAGTCTGCCAGGCTCAAGCATTGTGCGATTCCTTCCTCCATACAGGAAGAGAACAGCTCAAAGTTTTTACTGAAGTTACTGATAAATTTTTTGATTAGAGAAGTGAGTGGAAAGAAGTGCCGTTACAAAAACCATCTCTCAGTTACTGCTCACATGGATCTGCCCTCTGACCTAGGAAGGCTCCCAGTTTTTCCACTTTTTTATAAGAGATGTAAAACTGGAAGCAATTTTTGCAAGTTCAAGCAAATAATGAAAAAGTGTCTCAGCTTTAACTCCTAACTTGGTTGGGACTTGGACCTCCAGTCAGTACTAAAATCATGGAAATGTTTAAGGGGTGCAGTAGCAATATGGAATCTCCAGACTCACGCTGCAGCACTGGTAGCTGCAGATGTGTGTGTGTCATCTAACAAAAAGCATCCTTGGTCAGCATCTGTCCCTGCCAGACATTGCAGGGGTGTCTGAACACCAGCTGATTAACCAGCCCTTCTATACGGACATGGAATATGTACCAATCAACCCCACAGGCTTAAGAGAGTGATTCCCTACTGCCTGGACATATGAATGCTATGTCTCACATCCTATTTATTAATAGTTATTTTTCAATGCTCTTTGCTTTTTTTAAAATATCTTTTTTTTTTGAGGTTTGATCTTGTTTGGAAGGAGGAAACAGGAAGGATCAATCTTAACTTGAGGCTTCTAACATCTCCCTAATGGTTCTGCACCATTAATTTTGCTGCTGGTGGTTATCTCTCGATGGGAGGTGGAACACTGTGAAAACACCTGTATCCCATTTCACTTCCACAGGCACAGGCCTAGCCCTGAAAACATCACCTTGAGGGAAACACAACACTAAATGCCAAATAAAGCTGAAAATCAGACAAAATCGCCCCACACCTGACAAGCCAGTACACCAGTTCTTGTCAGGAAACTCTCCTCAGTTTGTGACACCAGGATTTGAAACAGGGTCTTTTGTACCCCGTGGTTAGGATGATGCTTAAACCGCCCAACTTGTCACTGGGAAGAGGTTATGAAGACCTACTCTTGATGTAACATTTTATTTATAACATGCCAAAGGATCTAATCCCCTCAACTGCTTCTGGGAGCAGCTTTTCTGGGACAGTCATGGATGGGGCAAAAGGAGTGCAAGAAGAGTCAAACGCCAACCCAGGGCAGGATTGGACACTAAGCAGTTAAGAAAGTCGATGGTAGAAAGGCAATTGGTACCTGTGATGGCCTTGCTTCCTGGGGATCCAGAATTTGGAGCGCGGAACATCTGGGATTGGGATGCCGGTGAGACACCGGAGGGGGTGCGGTGCAGGAGGGTAGAACATCGGTTTATTGAAGCCGGTGGTTTTTTGCTGGACTGGCTCGCCTGCGTCTTCACTGCCACGAAGAGTGGAGATCGAGAGAACTCTGGATATGAACACTCAGAACTAGTGCCTGGACAGTCAGTCGGCTCCCAGACCGTGTGCCTTCTGGGAGGGTCGCTTTCTAACAGCCACGCTCACGAATCCCTTGCACGGGGACCTGCAGCAACTGTGGATCCACCGATCCCACGTAATTTTCCCCACTCACCCGAGGGGACACATTCTTGACCCTTGTTAGTTCCCTTCCACATCTTTAACTGCCACATGAGCAACCCATTCCTCCTCCAAATCCATCCACCCATCCATCCCGGAGCACTATTTGCTTGCCATGGCCTGGCTGGGTGTACCTGCATCTCTGGCCAGTTTGAATTTTGAGGGCAGGTTTCTAATGTGATACTGAGAGCTCTGGTTTTACAGTTTTGTTACTTGAGCCTTGCATAAATCCTAGAGATTTCCGGCCGCCTTCCTCATCTCGTGAGCCAAAGACAAAGGTAATGGAAGGGAATTAGGAGGCAGAGTTCTACCCTGAAAGTCTGGAAAGGCCTCTAGGCCCCCAGCTCTACACGAGTACTGGTGACACATGGACAAATTCTGAGTGTTACTAGGATGTGCTCTTTGAACGGATCTATATTCTGGTCTCTGTAAAGCACAGTGAGGATCACCGGGAATTTTCAATGCCAAAAGTTGTATGAAAATCCAGAGGGAGGACAGCACTTTCACAAAGATTAAAAAAAACAATTACAGAAATGAAGAAACAATCTAACAAGCCCCTTCACTCCTCAGCAGCTTCTTCCATGGAAATTTGGATCTGACTCCTGAAACGCAAGTTCCACTCCAACCATCTGTCACGAAGAACCACTAAGTAATGAGGTTCACATAACCCACAGCTCATGAGCAGTGATTTTAGGATGCTCAAAGCTGGATGGACAACAGTAGCACTTATTCATCCTATACAGCGTGATTCAGAAACCCTTCTCCACACTGAGCAGTTCTCCGTCACGGATTGCCATGGCAGCTCAACAGCCTGACTCTGAAACAGGGGAGGAGAAAAGTCTCCCAGACTGGGGCTGTGTGCTCATTTCCAAAATCCTGTGAGACATCACAGACCTCGAACGGGAACTGCTCTCATCTTCCCTGTCAGCAGTCAGCGGCACAGGAGAGGGAGGACGCGTACATTCAGGTTTTTGTTTCACTTCATCTGACACACACATTCAAGACGACATTTCCCTTAAGTGTTGCCGTACTTCCGGAGAAGATTCTGCACTAAGTTTTCTCATGGTTTAGGTCAAGATGCTTCTCCCCTGCTTGGTCTCTGTCCAGCTGAACAGGCTTGTTTTTGCTTCCTACACTTCCTTCCAGTCTCCATGGATAATCCTCCTGCAAACTGCCAAGCAAACTGCCAGCAAAAACATAGTCAGACACGACAACTTCCTGCTTAGGTGTCATCTAGTTTCCCAAGAGGAACATTCCCACCAGTCGCTACTTTATTCCTCATCCATACCAAGAGAAGTAGCAACCAGCCACCCATTCAGTGACAGAACCAAAGAACGTCATTGTGAATCCTCTGCAGTCCAGATACTGCCCGTTGAGATCTGAAGAAAAAAGGCTCAGTGCTATGAAGAGCACCAAAACCAAATTACTTCTTTTTCATCCCAAATTAAACAAATAGTATGTCTGCAAATTCAGACCGCAAAGCAAAGGCTGCTCCATCTGACACTAGGCAGAAATGGAGTTTGAGCCAGCAAGGCAAGTCCATGGGACCTGATGAGATACATCCGCGGGTCCTGAAGGGACTGGCAGCTGAAGTTGCCGGGCCACTGGCCATCCTATCTGAGAAGTCCTGGCAGTCTGGTGAGGTTCCCTCAGATTGGAAAAGGGGGAACATAACTCCCATCTTTAAAAAAGGAACCAGAGACAACTCTAGAGATCAGTCAGGGGAACTCTAGACCAGTCAGCCTTAAGGTCTGTGCCAGGTAAAATCATGGAACAGATTCTCCTGGCAGCTGTACCAAGGCACATAAAAATAACCAAGTGGTTGGTGACAGCCAGCAGGGCTTCACTAGGGGTAAGTCATGCCTGACTCATTTAGTGGCCTTCTACGACGAAGCTACAGCGCTGGTTGACATGGGAAAAGCAACAGATGTCATTTACTGGGACCTGTGCAAGGCGTTTGACACTGTCCCA
>NW_009702113.1:0-4738 GCF_000703405.1 Apaloderma vittatum
AAATAAAAATATATATAAAAATAAAAATATATGCATATATAGTCCCCACTGAATCTAAGTATAGGGCAGAAGAGGACAGAAATATACAATTATTATCATTTTTCAGAGCAGACACAACTTTTGCACAGGACCAACTACAACACTGAGCTAAAACGCGTTCGTGCCTTGGTTTGGCACTTATTGATTGGGAATAAATACACTCACGCTTCACACAGTGGTTACAAAGATACTTAAAGAATGTTGTGAACGGCTCAGAAACAACAGCGATAGCATAACAAAAATAAGTACAAAGGCAGAAAATTGCTAACATGCCTACTGCTGAGCAAATGAGTTTATTTCAAGTTCCTTCAGAAAATTCTTAGTCAGACACAAAGTTTATGTAAATTATATCATTTGTGATTGAGGATTCATTAGCTTTTGAAATTGGGTTCAAGCTAAAGTAACTAATATTGTCAAATATGAATAATAATAACTAAATAGAAGAAAGTATATTGCTCAAATCTGAAACATGAGAGATCTGGTTTCAAGTCCTGGCTTTGCTACAGACCTACCACACACAGACAGGGTAAAGCCTGTGCACTAGTCAGTTTGATGATAGTGTAAAGCCCATTAAATAGAATGGTAATTTTCAGAGTTGTCATTATGCTCAATCAACAGTAATTATTACTGTTAAACCATCTCCTAAAAGTTTGTAATCAGCTGCTGTCAACAATGGTTTTAATATTTTTGATACCATCTACAGTTTAGACCTTTTTACACTGCATTAATGAAACGCAAGGTTTAACAACAGCTGGCACCTATACCACAACCTTATTTCAAGCTGGTCTCCATGTCTTAAAAAAAATATGACTAACGTGCAGAAGGGGCAAGGCTAGAGGGAAAAATCACCTACGTGTGGTTTTGTTTGGACTGGTTCTACAGTAGGACTTCACAGGGTTTGTCACCAAACGTAGCAGCTGATCCCAGTCAGAAAGCACACATGTTCCTGCTGTCAGTCACACGTAGGTACTCAGGGCTGCATCGTGCACTGGAATATCACTGCAGTCAAAATGAATTCTGGCACTGCACGTAATTAAGGAATTGTCTCATGATGGCCTTACTACCATGCTATAAACAATTCTTCAACTGGACCAGAAACAGATCCAAATTATCTCGTCTGGTTTTATCAGGACTGAATACTCTGTAATGCACATCTGCACTTAGTTGAGAAAATAAAGGTTATGTCACTAAAAAGTAAATGAGAAGAAAAGTTGAATTTTAACACATCTCTGGCTACCTCACCTGAACCTGGATCGTTCCTACAGTTATAGATGAATAACAGGGATCATCAATCTGTGTGTGATCAGTAATGGACTTTTATCAGTATACTTGATAATTAATTTTAATTTAGCTATAAAGGAGGCCTGAACATTTCACTAAACTCTAGGATTCCAGGTAGAACAGAGACTCTAATGTATCTTGTACAATCTCTCAGCAGGTCACTTAATCTCTCTTACTTTCCCTTCCCTTTGGAAGTATTTAGCTTCTCCTCCCCTTTAACTATTTGTACTGTCGAGATAGTATTCTGCTTGGAATAGGAACTGTCTTTTACACCAACAGTCAACTATCTTCATTTGATCTATTAAAGATACTGATACAGAAGCAATATATATTTAAAATGACACTCATCAATTCAATGCAATCCAGAATGATTACTGGATTCTATTTAAGTTGCAGGTTTATGAGAGGAATAGCCCATTGCACGCACTCATTTATTATCTTATGTTTGAAAAGATCTCTCTCTTCCTGCAAAGATGGCATCAGGAATTGTAAAATATCACTTGGTTCGTAAGAGTATTGAGTGGTTTGTGGCTTTTGGCAAGTGTTCCAGGTCAGCGATTCTTAAATACTGGTAATTCATGGAGCCTTATCCCATAGATCTGCAGGATAAAGTATTTTGAGAGTGCAACTACTTGAGTGAGTTTTAAAGCAATGATGGTGGTGGTGGGGAAGGTATCCCCAAAATAGGAATTTTCTTACAAAGCAGAAATCTAGTCCTGTTTCAGTGGAGGTTTTTATTATGTCACACGAGAGCTTCACAAACTTTAATGAATTAATCCACTATGCTCTCCTGAGAAAGGAAGTGTTATCCTTTGTAGTACACTTAGAAGAAATCATAGAGACTGTAAAGCCCAAGTTTTCCATACATTTAGTGATTTTTAAGCATTTGAGTTTCTGACTGCTCAATTTGAGGTGTAGCTTCCAGGAATACTGTATTTATTTGCAGTTCTTCTTTGTAAGGAGTTATCTTTTTAAGTACATCAAATATGTAATTCTTTTTTGCTGAACTGGGAATCCTGATTAAAAAAAACCTTATAATTTTAACAATATACCACTAATATATTAAGAAGTAACTTACCTAGTCCCTTCCACATCTGTTTGACCACAGCTCAAGAAAGAATCAACTAGTTAGTCTAATCCTGCTTGGGTTTTGTGAACTTGCAGTCCTGTTGTTCACACGTATTTTTTCTACAGGCATCTATTGTCTCTCCAGACTGCTGAGTTTGAGCTGTAGAAGGAACAGGAGTAGCTTCTATTACCACACAGCATCCATTGTCGATTTGTAGTATTTGGCTGTGCACACATTTCCCAGCTACCACTGCACCAAGAGAAAATGTCAAAACTCTTTGATCTCAGCAGTGTGCCATTAAAAAATTGAAGCATCCAGAGATTAAGTTCTACATCCCCCACACTGAGAAGAGAATTAGAAGTGGCCCAGGCAAGTGGAAAACTCGTGTTACTTTATGGAAGAAGTGCACTAGTTTGACTCAACCACAATACACTTAAAGAAATAAAAATCATACACTCAACAAATATATTGACACGTCTATCAATATATAACATGTTTACAACATTGGGCTTTTAAAAAATTTAGTCTCAGAGCACTTTTTTTATTCGATAACACAGTTAACCTGCTTTAGGAAAAACCCTAAAATAATCCGAAAAAAACTACATCCATTAAAGAAAACTCCCACCTACAATAAAGCTAGCTGTCTCCTTGTGCTGGTCTGTGACAGGAATCAGTCATTTTCTCTCTCACAGACTCCTTCAGTTACAGAAAGAAAGAAGACAAGCTCTGCAATCATGAACCCTGAGTTAGCAGAAGGACCGATACAGTGCAGTCTTTTTATTGGTCTGATGTGTTTGGCTTTTCTGCCCAAGTGTTGCATGGGGGTACATCTTGGGGGAGACATGAAGTCTGTATGTCTAAAGGGGCACCTATCAGGAATTTTGAGGCCCCTCTAGAATAAGGATATAATGAGCCTTGTGATATTTGAGAGCTTAAAATTAGGCATTTCTTTTTTTTTCTTTCTTTTCTTGAGAAGAACTGTAGTCTGCTGAAAAACAGTCACAGAATCTCATTAGTTGGAAGAGATCTTTAAGATCATTGAGTCCAACCCTTAACCCAGCACTGCCAGGTCACCACTAAGGCCATGTCCCTCAGGACCAGGTCACCATGTTTCTTAAATACTTCCAGAGATGGTGATTCCACCACTGCTCTGGGCAGCCTGTTCCAGTGCCCAATGATGTTTTCAGTGAAGAATTTTTTTCCTAGTATCCAGCCTAAACCTCCCCTGGCACAACTTGCAGCCATTTCCTCTAGTCCCATCGCTTGCCACTAAGGAGAAAAGGCTGACCCCCTCCTCTCTCCAACCCCCTTGCGGGTAGTTGTAGAGAGCAATAAGGTCTCCCCTCAGCCTTGTTTTCTCCAGGCTAAACAATTCCATTTCCCTCAGTCTCTCTTCATAGGACTTGCGTTCCAGACCCTGCACCAGCCTTCTCGCCCTTCTCTGGACACACTCCAGTGCCTCAATGTCCTTCTTGTAGCGAGAGGCCCAGAACAGGACTCAAGGTGCAGCCTCATGAGTGCCAAGTACAGGGGGAGAATCCCCTCTCTACCCCTATTGGCCGCACTAGTTCTAACACAAGCCAGGATGCCGTTGGCCTTCTTGTCCAGCTGGGCACCCTGCTGGCTCGTCTCTGGCTGCCTGTCAACCAACAGGCCCAGGTCCTTTTCGGACCTTCCAGCCGCACATCGCCGAGTCTGCAGCGTTCCAGGGGGTTGTTACGACCAAAGTGCAAGATCCAGTACTCGGCCTTGTTGAACATCCTAACAATTAGTCTGGCATTAAAGAACCAAACTACATTGATCTCCTTTACAAAATAAAAACAAATATTAGGAAAACAATTGTTTTCACTGCTTTAGACTTTTAAGCGATCAATTCTTTAATTTCTATGATTTTATGTAGCAGCTGCATGGTGACCATCTCACATCCCGCATTGTTTCTTCTGCCATAAATACCTACACTCAAAGCCAAGTTTTCTTTCTTTTCCTGAGCAGGCTCCCTAACCATCTTCCTTCACTTTGAAAAACACTGCCTGCGCTCATAAAAGTGTTTTTTCACCCAAAAACAAACACTGACACACAATTCTGTGAGATGGACACTAAAGCTTCAGGTCTGACAGGACCTGACCTCACTTCAGGCACCACGAGGTGGTTTATCACCCCGTCCGCTCGCTGGGGATTTGGGACAACCCGGCAGGCTCCGGAACAGCTCCCAGGGGTGCTGGAGTGTCCCTGGAAAACTCTTCCAAGTGAACTGCAAGTCCTGTCGCTAGAGGCGTTTCTAGCAGATACCCTGAAGGCAGCAACGTGACTCTTGATCAGTAACGATTATAAACGCGATCAGGCCAGCTG
>NW_009702114.1:0-12878 GCF_000703405.1 Apaloderma vittatum
CGCCGTGCGGCGTGAGGCGCCACCGCCCTCCTGAGGCCGCCGCGAGGTGAGGCGCCTCTGGCCTCGGCCCCCGTGAGGCCGTCGAGGCGTGAAGAACACCCCGAGCGGTTCCCTTTGGCGGAGGCTTGCAGGCCAGGTGAGCCGCAAAGGCCAGTTCAGACCATAAAAATATGGAAGCTGTGAGAAATCGACGCAGCTCCAAGTGTTGAGCAATAGTGGGTCACGCAGCTAATGGAAAATGTTCATGCGCTTGCCTCGAGCTTATCATGTGCTTTCAATTTCATCAAGGAGATGCTCCCACCTGCAGTAAGATGGGAGCATCTCTCAAAGCTAAGTGTGTTTCTTATGCTGGCAAGTGAAGAATCAGCGTTGATATCATATAGATACTTAAAGGAAGGTTTGTGGGCAGTCCCTTAGATTGTAGATCAACAGTCACTGTGAACAGGCGATTTTTCTTTCAGGACCTCCGGTCTTCGACATCCTTCAGGACTTTGGAGCAGTGGAAAAGAGCGAGCAGAAAAGACTAAATCTCTTAAGTAAGCAACATAACATGAAGGGGTTTGGTTTGTGGAAAATTTCATCACTTTCTCTTGATGAGAGCCAGCTGCTTAATTTACTGTAACAAAGGAACTGTTCCTCTAAAGCACTGATCAGCTAGGGAGCATGGGAGCTTGTAAGAAATGGAAACAGTGAGAAGGAACCAATGAGTTTTTGGTAAGTGCAAATGAAAATGATAAGAGAAACCATAATCTGGATGCTAATGAATATAAAGAGAAATTTTTTCAGTAGTGACTTTTTTACTGTTGGAAACTTGACACAGCAGAAGAGGTCATTTTTTAGCATAGATTTGACCTAGTTTTTATTGCTAAAAGTGGTTGGAAAGTGGAATGTCAAAATCAATTGTTAGAATCTATTTTGGAAGGATCAAGTGGACAGAAAACACTTCAAAAATGGCATTACCTGTTCCTGTGTTGATGGCAATTGGAAGCAAATGATCTTGAATGTTTATGGGTCAATGTTCTAACAGATAAGTAAGAAGTTGACAGGGTACTTAGCTGATATCAAATCGCACTAGAGAACAGCATGACCTATGCCTTACCCACTTGCAACATATAGGAAAAACACCACTGTACTGCAGTGAATTTCAATGGAGTGACATATGCTGGAGATCTCATGCTTTCAGTGTTAAAATGTACTTGGAATTTCAAAATATTTTAAATGTCAGTTTCCTAACTCAGAAAGTGTTGCATCCAGCACAGAGGAATTCTGTACTAGACCTCATCTTGACAGATGAAAAGGAATTGATCACAGAACTAAAAATTAGCCATAGCTTAGGTAATGATTTGTTATGTGCAAACAGGATGAAGTCCAAACCAATAATATATATACTTAATACTTTCAAAGGACTAATTTTATAAAGGTGAATACTATTACAAGGTAAGTCCGTTGGGATAAAGAATTTAATCTGAAATGGGAGAATGATAATTGGAAACTGTTGGAAGGAAGTTAGCCTAGATAGCCCCAAAGTCGTAATCCTACAATTAAGGAATATGTTTGCTGAAAAGCCAGGGTGGTTCACAAGGAAAACATGTATGAAACAGAAGGAGGAATGTGGTATCATACATGTACAGTGGAAGCTAAGAATCGTAGAATATTACTGTGGGAAGTAAAAGGTTTTAAGGGAAATACATGTACGGTCATTAGAGTTCAAAAGAGGCAAATGTAAGAATAGAAAATAGAAAACAATCTGAATAGTTAGACAATCTTATTAAGGGATCAAGATGCCAGCTTTAACCATAATTAGTGACAAACTTTGAATGTCGAAACATATACATATTTATTTTGAGCATTTGGGAAAGTGGCAGCCGATGTAGTTATGTTGTATATTAAAGAATTGTTTTCTATTCAAATGCTAGTGTAGGAGGACAGTTCAACTTAAGTTACTAAAAGAAAACTGACATTATAGTGTTTTGAATTAACATGTCCGTAAGTTGTATGCACTATCAATGTTCATATTCAGAAGTTCTTGGAACACTACAACATTTACATAGAGTAAAGCTAGTATAGTTCTAGTAATTTAAATGGGAAAATAGTAGTTCATCACTGTGACATTGGTCACAGGCAAAATATGGAATAGCCAATATAAAATTCAGCTAACAGAGAAATTAAAAGAAAACGATTTCAATTAACATGGGCTTCTGCAAAAAACCCCACATTCGTATCCTGACAGAAAAATAAAGCCTGGCAAACAGACTTTGTTTTCTTAATAAGGCTGCAGATTTCACATATTGATATAAATTAGACTTTAGTAAAACACTTGAATTATTCTCATATGCTTGTTTGAATGAAGCACTTCAATAACACAGTTATTTAAATCCTATACATAAACTTACAAAGAAAAGATAAACCAGCAGATTTAATATTACTGCTGATATTCTGGAATGATATCTGAAGTATTTCGGAAGCAGCCATTTTACACTGTGGCTACATCTTCCATGTTAAACATACATAATTCATTTGACTTGGAAGCAAAGTGAGAGGTTTTTTACAGAGATGTGTTCAAAGGATCTGGCATGCCAAACAATATGTAACTTAGAGGACACTCCTTGGCATGGAATCAAAGGCAATCTACATCTATATAGTAATATGAAGAGGCAATAGTTTTTCTGTGGTTAAGAATGAAACCAACTCCTGTTTCAATGCTGTGTTGTAGCACCACTATAATTGGTCTAGAAACGTTTGGCCTGCAAGATCTGAAGGGAAAGGGTGTCTGACTGTGGAAAATCCCCCAAAATTTCAATTTTTAGCACTTTTTGTTCATATCACTGGAGTAGGTCTTAGAATTCTGTAAGCACTGATAATGTCCAAGAAAGGATTATATTTTATAGCAGATGAACTTTACAAAAACCTTTTGTGTGAAATATTTGCTTGACCAAAACTTGGTGTTCAGATGTTGGCATATTCAAAAATGTAATCTCAAGAGGCAAAAAGTGCAATATATTTATCATTTTGTGTAGCTGATAGCCCTAGGAAATGTATTTGTGCAGCTTTAATGGTTGTGTGAAAAAGGAATTTATAATATACCGGCTGTGCTTAAATGCGGCAAAAACCTACCTGAACATATCTGGATGCTTTTGAATACTTCTCATAAAACTAGGTAAGAACCTATGCACTATTACTTTAACTATATTAAGGAAAAAAAAAGTTTCTTGACTCCTGTCTAGCTGTCCATCTTTAGTCCCTGATAGTTTTGACTCTAGAAGAGGGGAAATAGAGAGAGAGACTTGGTGAAAACTAAAGTGATCATGGAGAAAAATATTTAAACAAAAAAAAAAAGAAGAAAAGGTCAAAGTGTTAAAAATACAAACGCTGGGAACTGGAGGGTGGAACACAGAGCACGTTACCAGGCAGCAATCCATGTATAAATGTACACAAAGTACACGAAAAGTACAAAAGCTAGTGCTAGCTGCTGTGGGCTGCAGGTGTGCAGACACAACAGGCTGATGGAACAGAAATAATTTTCATTAGTCAAACCTGCTCCTTCACCAGGCCCTGGGGCAGAGACAAAAAGAGGTGAATGAGAGGATTCTGCAACTCTTTGAGACCTTGGATAGCAGATTAAGCTATGTGCTGATTTGGTAGGAATGTTAGCCAAAAGTTGACTGTGGCATTACTCTTGGTTTTCATACCAAGTGAAATACACAAAACCTAAGAAACACAGAGAATTTCTGGAGACAGATCCTCTAAGGTTTTGCAGACAGTACTTCTAACCTCAATATTTAATGTTTTGTGTGAGCTTCTTTAAAGCAAAAAACCAGGAAACCTTTCACCTTTCAAAACTGATTCTCTCTCCATAAAATGATTAATTTTTCCTATGCATCTTTTCCTTATACATGTGAGAGGTTAACAGCATTTCTACCTTTCTGAAGTTCCTACAACAGTGAAATGTGTGACTTGCTGTTCTAAGTAGTTATCATAGGGCGGGTACCGCCAGAAATGGTTTTCTCTTACACACAAGACACCCAGGTACGTTATAATGTTTTCTTTCACAGCAGACTCTTCAAACCCATTTTTAGGTACCTTACTTGTAATTACTCTGTACATGATACCCCTGTGGTTTCTTTAGAGATGAACATGATTTTGTGGATCTGGTAGTAGGGAGCCCGGTTCTGCCATGTGTTGTTCCGCTGCTTTGTTGGTAGGTATGGGTGATGGTGCAAAACTTGCTGGTCAGGTACCCGCATGAAGCTACACTTGAAGAATCAAGTGGCTAAATACAGAGCCCTCACAAACAGGAGTCTTGGTGCAGGGGGTAATTAGCCACAGAAGGCTCTGCCAGGCAAGGCCTGGTACTACTCTTTTTGACAGCAATTACTGAATGTATTACTCTGCACTGGTGAGACCACATCTGGAATATTGTGTCCAGTTCTGGGCCCCTCAGTTTAAGAAGGATAAGGAACTGCTGGAGAGAGTCCAGTGTAGAGCAACCAAGATGATTAAGGGAGTGGAACATCTCCCTTATGAGGAAAGGCTGAGGGAGCTAGTTTGGAGAAGAGGAGGCTGAGGGGTGATCTAATTAATGTTTATAAATATGTAAGGGGTGAGGATGAGGATGGAGCAAGGCTCTTCTCGATGACAACCCACTGGTTGTCTGGAACACAAGAGGTTGCACCTAAATTTGAGAAGAAACTTCTTCTCAGTAAGGGTAACAGAACACTGGCACAGGCTGCCCAGGGAGGTTGTGGAGTCTCCTTCTCTGGAGACATTCAAAACCCGCCTGGATGCCTTCCTGTGTAACATCGTCTAGGTGTTCCTGCTCCGGCAGGGGGATTGGACTAGATGATCTTTCAAGGTCCCTTCCAGTCCCTAACATTCTGTGATTCTGTGATTCTGCGAAGAGCCATCTGCATTGATTTCAGAGGCAGATGAAATACACAGCTAAATTGGAGGATTTGCCTCTGATTATTTTCTTCATAGCAAGTACATATTTAGATCTGAATAAGTAGTATCATTCTGACTACAGATTTCTGCTGTTTTTCTAATGTGGCACTTACACCCCTTTTAACCAACCTCAGCGGCATCTCTACATCATGTATCGCCTTTTTTAGCTTTCTGTTTGAGTGATGAGGTGGAGACAGCAGTGCTGATGAAGATCAAACAAACCTACAGTGTAAAAATTACTATAAGGATCTCTAGCCTTGCTATTCATTATATACCTATTATGCATCGATATACTAGTTCATTGTCAAGTTCCATTGCTGGCATAATAGGCTCTGGAAAGAGCCAAATATTTGACAGAGAAAGCAAGTCTCCAAAATGTTTCCTTCACGGTTTTTGTCATGTTTCATTTTACTGTAGCTTGCAGATGGTATTTAGATGGAAGTGTTTTACAGTAGCATTAGAGCAAAAGGATTAGGCACCATAAGCTTTTGTTTTATCAGGATTTCCATTTATCTTTTCTTATGTCAGTTCAAACACTGTAATGGGAAGCTAAGCAAAACAGGACTGCATTAATACTCTAATGTGGTGGTGAACATTTATTTATATAAGGTGTTTGATTCACTTAAAATGAAGCCACTAATATGACTGAAAATTTTTAACATAAGTAGCAACCCTTCCCAGTTTAGCCTTAAACAAATGGCTCTAAGGGCTGATATAAGGAGTATAAATATAATTATGATGTCCTAAAACAAGCTATGGTTATTTCAGGCACAATCTAGTCACAGTATTTATGAAAGTATGGAATATGCCTTGGCAGAAATAGGCGCTGGGGAAGAGGATATGCCACAAAACAAAAGAAATATTTTTTTATTATTATTTTCTTAGGTTTTTTTACAGAACTAGCATATCCTCAGCTGTTGAAATACGGGCTACAGTGGGCATTCATTATTCCTGAATGATGGAGTCACAAGTAATATGGCTTCCCAAAACACATGCTGTTAAGTCTTTTGTGTCATGCAGTTGTAGGCCCTATATTCTACAGGCATTACAGAGAAAAATGCCCCAGCATGCACTTTATATGTTTACTCCTGTTCCCTTTCCCACTCTCTCTCTCTGCAACAAACTGAAATTTATCCCATTAACTTCTCTTTCTGCTTCTGCGCTAATGTTTTCGTATTTCAGGTATTAGTACTCATAGATTTATAGGTGTGCATCAGATAGATTTTCACCTACTGAAACATTTGTAACATTATCAACCTGCTTGATTTGCCTTCTTTTGAAAGCTGTCTAGAAAGATTTATATAAAAAGTTAATCAAACTACATCACTGACTCAGCTCATCAGTACAACTTTTTCATCACCATACCAATATCTATATGACATCTTGCTTATCATCATGAATTATGGGGGAAAAGATAAACAACCCATTAAGAAATTAAAGGCCCACAAAGGTGCAGTTTGATAAAGGATAAAAAAACCCACGGGGTACGTATAATAAGATCTTTCTCCCCTGAAGAGTGATTGTTATCTTTCTTTCATGAGCGTCAAAGACCTGAAGCTTCTCAGTGCCTCAGGCAAGTGAGTTTGAAGGTCTCCTTTCATAACTGAATGGAAAATAGTAATCAGAATTAGGTTAAGAATTTATCCTATAGAGAGCATTTTTTAAAAAATATATGTGTATAACTGATATTAGTAACTGATAGAAGCATCCACTGTAATCAGATTTAGAAAACTTTACTGTGTTTTGTGCATTCAGTCCATCACTGTCTGTTTATTCTGGTATATGTTGGACAAGGTTTGTTTCATGGAGAACTGAGCAAAATAGCTCTAATACATTAATTTGTGTAGTCTTCATTCTGTAATAAATAGAAGCCTGCGTAAAAGAATAGTGACTTAGAGATAAAGATGTCTTTACAACCCCGAGAGAAATAAGTTATTCTTAAATACATTTTCATTTCCTAAGACAGAATATACAGCCAGTATTCTTACTGTACTGTGATTAATTATGCCTTTCTTTGTGTTTATAGAAGACAGTTGTATTTACAGTCTTTCAGATTCCTCTGAGTGAATTTTATGGCTCTGTACTTGATATGACTTGTGGCTGAATGAGAATCTTAACTAAATCAAAGGAGGTGTAATCAAAATAAATTACTTAAGTGATAAGGATAGGATTATCCTCTACAGTTCTTTTCCTTATCTGATAGATTATGCTTAAATTGGTGAAAAAGTTGAGATAATCAGAAAGACTGCCAGCAACAGGTGCTTATATTAAATTGCACTGAAGGATAATTTTTTTCCCCAGCAAGCTGAAACTCTAAAGTTTTGCACTTTGTCATTGAGGATTGTTTAATCTTATATGCTATTAAACTCTTATTCCATTATTGTTTTCTAGTTCTGATCACAACTATTGATTGCCTCTCATCTTAAACCATGATACAGGCAAGTAACTACATACTATTGACAGATAATATTTCATGATGGAGCTTAGTCCTGAGACCTTTGTGCACTACTTCAGTGTAAATGATATATAAAAATATGTTAACTATATAGAACAGATGTCTTTTGAGGTCAGGAGATCTGAAATTCTCTTTTGAGCTGACTTCTGAAACACTGCCAGGGACAGCCAGCATTGCCTTTGGCCTGTTCCCTGTTAGCCTGTGATTAATATAATGTATTCAGGTGGGAGAATACCCAGTGGAGGCTCACCTACATTTTAAATGCTTACCTACTGAGGTTTATAAACTAGCAGGACTAAAAAAGTCATGGAAAGGCCGTGTCTGGGAAAATAACTTGTTATTGTTACATAATCCTAAACCAGGATTTAGTGTGTCATGCCAGAGACAGTTCAAATCCTTTGGGTTAAATATGTCTGGTGATTAATGGATGTTTTTGGTCTGCTGTGTAAACTCTTTTGTAACCATAAGGCTAAAAAGTGTTGCTCTCTTTAGGTACAGTAGAAGTTTAAACTGAACTTTGTAAGCTTTGGGGATGAAATCACTTTGTAGTCATACACTTCCACATGAAGTCCTTCTAGGTACATGCCTCCAAACTGAACTTAAAGTCAGGCATTATTATAAAAACCATTGCATTATATTAATATAATTCTGTCTTAGTGTCTTCACCAAATTATTTTGTATAGGTTTCCAATACATGAGATTTGTTGTTATCAACCGGCCACAAGTGATGCAGAAATTCTAATGGAGGCCATTTTAACATTCCCTATCAGTGACATGAATATGGGCTTCATTTTTTAATTGTAGCTGATTAGCCACAAGGCAAACATTTAATTAAACCTTGAGAGACAATAACATTGCACATAAATTATCCATTTAAGTGCACATAGGTCTTTATATTTCATTAAAAATTGTTTAACCAATAACCACACATCTTAAGCTCAATCTGTATTTGCACAGATTTGAAGTCAGAAAATCCCCTAGTGCATTGCTGGTTTTTTTCAGACATTTATTTCTTGATGCATTTTGATTTGTATTTACTTACCACTTGTTCATGCTGCTTTCCTGATTAGTGAGACTGCCACTCAAGTCATGGATTAACAACTGAATAAGGAAGTCCTACCAAATTATTTACTTTAAAAATTATTTCAAAATAGTCTAAAAGGTGTGTTAGGTGCTCATGGGAATCAGAAAAGCAAAAATCCAGAGAAATGCAATGTTATATTCCTATATATTGAAGGTTTCTGCTTTGAATTATTTTTGTCCCTATGCAGCTATTTTCTGTTCTTCCAGTACTGGCAATTTTTTTCCTAGACGAATACATGGTTATTGTTTTATATGTTTTTTCTGAACACTGGATTTATACTGAATGCATGTTTGAGTATGAAATGATGCAAGATGACTGCTTGACAAAGTACTGTATAAGTCTTAATACCAAATTTTCCCTAAAGCCCCATACGTTCCATGGGTTTGACCAGATCATTATCGGCTCTGTGAAGTAACTTTAAGAAATGCGAACACCCTCAAAACACTTGTGATCAGCCATAAGCTTTGTAGGCAGGTCATTTTGTTATTTTTCTTCAGCGTATGTTTTCTACCCACTACGTTTTCTGAATAGACTGAGGCAAAGACATCTGTCAAGTAGATTAGGGAAAAAAAACCCCAAACTTTGAAAAAAAGAATCACGGTTTTGATAATGTAGTGCACTGATTTGTATTTCATATGTTTTTAAAACTTGCAGCCCAACCTCAAAGTTAGAAGAGTTTGATACTAATACTTTCTCACTGCCCTGCAACACTGCATAAAAAGCATAGGGAAGCATGAAGTGAGGTATGCTTAATTTTCCTTCAGTGTATTTATAGTTATATAAAAAAAGTTACACAAGTATCAAACACAGTTGTGTGTATCAGATGTTGCAAATATTTTCTGAAAATAAGCCAAAGAAAATTCATGTAAAAGGCAATGCCAGTCCACATGCCTGCCGCCGCCTTTACCTGGCTTTTGTCTGTGTAGGTGATCCACTCAGAGCAGGGATCTTGCCTTTCTTTTCAACATGTTTTATTTGTAGGAGTACTGGGAAAACAGCTTCTACTTAATTGTGGGATGAAAGCACTTCTGAAAATCAGTCTTATGGGGTACTACCAAAGCTGTGCAAATATTTACTGCTACTTCTAAGACATTAAAACCAGACGAGCTACTCTTTCTTGTAATAGACATTGTTTAAAGAAATTGCTGAGCCTAAGTACATGAACTCCACCAAGGGTCCCGGTATGACTAAACCTCTTAGGTCAGATGGGCCCTTTCATATCCTAAGCTAGCCTCTTTCCTTTCAGGTTTAGGGATCAGTTCTTTTTTTCCCCCCCCTCCCCCCCCCCCCCCCCCCCTTTTTATTTTTCTGTTTAGAAAGCAGAGGAAACACAGCTAGAAATCAATTATCAAATAAAAGCAAAAAGATAAAAAACCCACTCAAAACCCAAAAGCTGAAATGCAGTAGATTTGCACAACTGTCTGTGAAGCTAAATGTAGGTTACTCCATTCATGTACAAAGATATTTAGAAGGCAAATGGAAACTAGCTGCTGTGAAGCACATCACATTCATATATAATTGAAGCACCCGAGAGTAAAATACTGAGGCACAATAGGTGACAACTGATAAAAACAAGAGAAGAAGTATAAAACAGGATACCAAACTCTGGGGAGTATAGAGAATATCTAATACAGGCTGAAGAACCTACAATAACTGTATCTAAATTACCAGATAATACAAAAATAATAACTGAACTGATAAAGCCAGAAAATTCAGTGAAGTATTGGTGAGGCACAGAGTTGCTGTTGCAATGATACATTACTGCATCGGCAAAATTTGCCTGATATTCTTCACTACCATGCAAAAATAAGCAAGTGATGACATTTATTGTCCCTCAAATCTGCAGGGACGTCTAAGTGTAATTTAAGGTAATACTTGTCCAGCCTAGCCTTACCCTTTTTCTGCTTGCTTGTCTAGGCAAAGTAACATATTTTGGAGAGTGAAATTGAAGACAGCAGCTGGCAATGACAGTTTAGGACCATAAATCCTAAAAAAGCTATATTGCTGTGGTAATAGCTGAACTTGGATCTATGTGCAGTTGCAGTAGGCTTTGACGTAAATGCCTTTGTCTTGTGGTGGCCACATGGCCAAAATTGTTGAGTCACATTCTTTTCTAAATGTGAAACAGAAGTTTGTATCAGACTGTTTCTTATGAATTAGGCTTTGGGAGACCACACTGTTCATTGAAAATGGATGTTCTTGGCATTGATTCTTCTGTGGAGAAACTTCATGCTATTGTAAATGTAGTACATGTATACGGAGCATTTTTTGCAGCACAGTTTCCTTAGATGCAGGGAATTCAGGCATGTTGTCTACCTTGCTTTATCCTGACCATCACTTTTCCATAAATATATATGCTTTCTGAATTTTACATCTCAACCCTAGGAAGAAGAGAGGATGATGTTAAAGGCTCCTTTTCTTGGGACTTGACTGAATTCAAAACCTTTGTAACAATTCATTATATTTATGTCATAACAAGATCAGTCTTAGCTTAGCCACAGGAAAACACTAAAAAAAAAAAAAGAAAAAAAAGGAATGTCTCATTGCTGGGGACAGAATGAAAAGAGCTGGCCAGAGCTTCTCAGTCTGATGGGAGAAAAGATTCAGATGCATTTTGGGGACTGGCAGCAGCATGACCATGTTGCTAAACCAAAGCTAACTGAAGAGGAAGAGAAAAATGGTAGAACTGGGTTGGGACAGTGGTGTTATGTTTCAAGTTTGAAAATCAACAAAATTCTTTGCATCTGCTTCGCAGACCCAGCTTTTTCTGCTGTTAACACGTTAAGGAGTTCAGGGCTAAGAATCTTGCATAATATAGGCTTATAATCACCTGCACTGTAATTTTATAGTCACCTAATTTTGTAATTTTAACAGCTACTGCCTTGTCTACCCTGTAAACTTTGCCTCTGAATTTTCTTCTCTTGCCTCAGAGTGAATCCTTACCCTTTCCAACCTAAGCAGAGTTTAGGCACTGCCTTTTGGTGAGTGCATACAATCTCAGCAGGCAGTTTCCCTGTCCTGCGTGCTCCTCTGAGAGCTAAGTCTCTGCTATCCAACGGGGGAGGACTCATTACAAAGATATGTTCCCCAAGAGCCTTTAGGAATTTAGTATTTTTCTCAGTGGTGAATTAATTGGCATAGGTTCTTAAAGTACCATAGCAGAGAAATATGATGATGAAATACAGGCATTACGGCATTACAGTTATCCCACACTTGATTGTTTTTAATTTTAACAATCACAAAGCTGGACAAGCAGATGTTTCTGAGAAGCTAGTGATTCTCCTTCATACACCACCAGGCATGCCCAGAAAAGCAGATCATACTGCTTACGGCACAGTCATATCCCTACGGAAGTTAAATAATAGTCACGTATTTTGTTCTTCCCAGGAAAGACTTAGTCAAGGTCCGTTCATCTCAGATAACACATCAAGACACCACTACAGTACCGGTAATAGCAAAGGCAGGATATCAGCATAAAATTGCAGATGGCTTATAAAATAAAATGAAACAAAATTAATTAAATAAAACTAAAATCATACATATGTTCTTATATAGCCACTGATTGTTTAATGCAACAATTTTGATTTAAACTTTGTAATACTCTTTGCAGAGTATCTGCTTCATAAGTGAAGAAGCTCTAATCAAATCTGCCATTCAGTCTTAAAAGATCCCATTGAATTAGATAGTTTCTTATCAAAAAACCTTGTATTTATTTTAAAAGATGGAAAAATCTCTCATTATTATAAGGCCAGTAAGCGGCAGGTTAGAAAAGCAGTGAACTACGTCTTTAGAAAAATTTACTTTTTGTTTATATTTTTGATGCCATCAACTGTATTTTCACTAATTGATATTAATATATTGTAGGATAAATAGAAGTGTTATACTTCTGTATGTTTGCCTAGTTGAAGGAGAGGATAAATATAGCTGATAATTGTATTATGATTTGGAAGTTAAATTGACTATTGTTAATTTTCCTGTGCATTAAAACAGCTTTGGGAATGCAAATTATATTTACCTGTACAAAGCAAGCATTTTTTCTCCTTTAAAAAATACTACTACAGGATTTTCGTAGCAATGATTTACGCTACTGTAAGCAACAAGAGCAATACTGCAGTTTGCTGTAATTACTATAGAACACTATATTTTATAAAATTGTCACTCCACATCATATTTCACCCAGCAAAACTCATTTTTCATGTTTTAAAATTAATGTGCTAAAAAGTGAACATGCGCATGGTTACAGTTATGCAGATAGAGAAACAAGTGTGAAAACTTGGACTTTCATGTCTATGTTTATATATAAATATATAATCTGAATACAGTTACAGTTCAGCATGATGGTATAATAAAAGTGTGAGAAACCCTGAATTTTTTCTGGGCATACATCTGATTACTAAG